>NW_015113651.1:184967-219671 GCF_001443285.1 Poecilia latipinna | reverse complement strand
ACAAAAAAAAAAAAAAACAAATTTATATATATATTTTTTTTTTTTTTTTTTTTTTTTTTTTTCTGAAATTCTTTGAACAAATGTATTTCAATTAACTTGGTGTTTTAATTTTTGGACCTACATAATACTAAATAAATAAATAAATAAATAAATAAAATCATCTCTTAATTTCCACCCTGAAACCTGGCATCCACTCAAACTTGATAAATGTAAAAAATAAAAAAAAGACTTTATGTGTAGATAAACTATTCTTCTTTCCCATGAATTCAAACTTTTCACAAAAACAGGCATTTAGTAGTTTTAGACACATTAACTTTTTAAATTCCCAGTCTTCTCCCAAAAGGAAAATAAAACAGAGTAACACGTAAAACCTACTGCATTTTTCTTTTTACCCTTTCATTCATAATTCATTGCTAAAGGTTTGCAAACATCAAGCTCAGCAACCTGGGCAGAACATACATGACTGCACCAGGTAAATCACTCAAGGCATTGTTCTGCCGGTTTCTCCTCTGAACCTCTTTCCACAGCTTCTAGCTACTAAAAACTAGGATTTTATACGTGTATTGGATTTCTATCTTTTCAGCTTAAAAGCCAAGGCCATGAAAGCCTTGTTGAATAAAATCATGGCTTAATTGACCCCGTGAAAAAGGTCACCACATTCATGCTTACATTTCATTTAAGAGCCAAAAGGGCTGTAGGTGGCATAAAGCACAAAAACTGGCTTAAGAAGACTGAGTAAAAGGAAAATAAAAGAAACTAGGAAAGGGGAAATGTGTGTGCCAGAAGGCAAATTGTATTTGACAAAGAGTTTTGGTTGTCTGTATGAAAGCACGTGGCACTGTAGTGGACTTAGTAATGGCATTTCCTTAGTCAGGAGCTTTCAAGAGAGCTCACTGCACGACATATGAGCCGTAAAAGGCTTCCCTGAACTCAGAGAGCTGCTGTAAGTATGCGGCCCCACCACTGTACTTCTGCTGTATGACTTCCAGCTGCCGATAGCCTGAGCTACTGGAGTCATGATCAGGCTCTCCACGTAGCCCTGTCAGCAGGATGTTAATACAATTTGATTTAGGATGGAATTTCCCTTCGATGAACCAAGGGCTTCCCCCTCATGCTAGTGTACAAGTCAGCAATACACAAATGTGTCTAGAGTCAAAAAAAGAACTCCACTGAGGAGTAAATCACTTCAGACATCGCACAGCATAGCAAATTACTCAAGTGCTGTCACATGAGTTAGGCCCTAAATTAGATATCGGCAGTCTCTGTCTAATTAATTCATATGATACATGGCTTCCCTATAAAGGATGAATGCTGTAATCAAGCTGAGACAGGATCATTGTCAGTCACCGCCAATGGTTGATTCATAGAAAATAGGGAATATGCCAATAATGCAGGAAGGGGGAACACTCGGCATAATGGCCAATAATAAGAAATTTAATCTCCATCCAATGAGAGGTGTCACATCTTTTCTTTTAACTCTTGACCAACGACTCAAAAGGTTTTTAATATTAGTTTGCCAAGTTGCACAGTCAAGAGATACATTGTTCATTTAGAGAGAAAAGAGCAGGATCTAGAGATGCACCGATCAATAGGCAAGAGATTGAAATCAGTCTTTTTTCCCTTAATCAGCTCTGATCACCAATCAACAGATCAAAGACAAAAGAAAACAATCTGATTTTCTTTTCCATTTTTGTTTCTTTAAACAGAGATTATTGTATTGGCATTGGCAAATAAACAGAACATATGACAGATCAGACGTAGTCTTCTTACAATTAAAAAATATATAACATTCCAAAGGTTTATAAAAATCAATCAGATTTATATTTTTTTATTTTATTCAGGGCTTCCAGTATCAAAAAGCCCTACAACAGAATACAATCTGCTTTATTATTCTATGTAGGCTGGCTGCGTTTTCACTTACAGTTTAAATAGAGATGTACACAAAATGCATTGACCAGTAACACATAAAGCCCCCCATAATTGGTCTTTTTTTTTTCTTGTTCAATAAATGCATCAAACTGAACAATCAGTTTTTCCATCCTGCACAATGGCAAATCTTGGTTTCTGATGCACTTAGTGAGTTCAGTAATAAATTGCAAAAATAAAATGGAGACAGTAATCTATCAAAAAGGAAAGAAAACTTGCAGCATGTTTTTTTTCTTATGAGGTACAGTTCTTAGGGTGATGGTGTTGTAGTCACACAGTTTCTGACTTTCACATGCAAACACAAAACTGGTGATTATAATGGTATATAAGCAATCCTCAGTACGGTATTTTAAGAAGGTAAGTCTACTTTCAATAACTGTTTTTTTAATTAGAACTGATGTATCAAATTAAAGATTCTTTCAATAGGAAGAGAATTTTAAAATGAAATGAAAACTGAACCAACTAACACAACAGTCTCGTAGACAGAGAACCTTGGTTTTGAATAAAATCATATAATTTAACTCAAATAAATGCTTAGAACGGCAATAATATACCTGTGAAAATCCTGTTCTACCATCCAGCCACTAAGACTGACTCAAAACAATGTCGCATGAGAAGAAAAACATGAATCTCTTCTTATGAAGGACAAAAAATTAAGTTGAATGTCACGAAAATATTTTTTGGCCTTCTGCATTTAGTCATAAACTCATAAAAGCTTCACCGTTTCATCTTAGCCACTGTTTCTACTGACCATATCAGATTCAAGCTGATGAACTCATGAGCATGTTTTGAAGCGCACGTGGGAGTTGGTCTTTAACAAGCATGCCTGCAATGTGTTATTATGCAACCAGAGTGTTTGGCTTTGATTGTGAGCAGGAAATGTGAGACTCAGGCGGTACAATCTCACTTTCTAGTCTTGGATTCTTACCTTGGCAGCCACTGAAGAGCTGGGCTTCTCCAGGAGATCCCACAGTTTCCTCCTCTTCTCCGGGCAGCAGGTGTTATCAAACTCTCCTTCTCCCTCTCGTTCCCTCATAGTCTCAGCCTCCCTCCGCAGCTCCTCGTTCATCTGCTCCTTCTTCTGGTGGTAGCGGGCCTGGCAACAGGACTCCAGGTAGATCTCGTCGATCCCCCAGTAGTCCAGCTCTTGGCCAAACGAGAGGGCGCACATTTCCTCCATCATGTGCAGCTTGCCCGTGCGGTAGAAGTTCAGGATGGAGGTGAAGGCCCCCGGGTGCCGGTCAAAGAAGTATTCATTCTCACTCAGGCTGTAGTCGTCGCAGATCTCCATGAGGGACTCATGGGTGTTGCAGTCCCGGAGCTTGCCAAGCCGGGTCCTGGGCAGGCGATCGAGGGTCCGCCACAAGACCTCGTGGTTCAGACCCCCAACATTAAGGCGGACCCTGCGCGATCTGGCTTTGGTGCGGATGATCTCAATGGGCTCGGGGGGCAGTGGTGGGGCAGTTCGGACATTGTTGGGTTTAGGCCCCGCCGGTCCAAGCTTCTCAGCCATGATAATGAAATTGGAAACTTCTTGGAAGATCTTACAACTGGCGAAGACTAAAACTAGGGAAAAAAGTAAGAAACTTTTGACTTAAGTTGGATCCTCTTTATGCAAGTCCCTCCATGGCTGAAAAAAAAACAAAAACAAGAGAAGACTTCTGAGACAGAGAAGAAATAAAACGTATCCAACATAGAGCACCTCCCATCAGGTTGCAAACATCCAGTCAAGTGTTATGACAGCTGCACAGTGTTATTGATCTATTTCATCACATTTCTTAAAAAGCATTGGACCAAATCAATGATTCCACTTTATCAGTCAAGGTAGCTGCTTTGCTTTATGATCCATCAATATTTCTTCATAGTAAGGCTTTAATCTCACATCAGTGTGACTCTTATAACAGACCATAATAAAATTCAACCTTACATATTTATCTGTAAATGTGGCAGAAACTTTGGAAGATTGTCCATCTGTCATGTTTTCTTTTTTTTTTTTTTAGCTGAGTTACATTTGGCCTTGGCCACTTTGAATAACAAATTTGATTCAGGACTTGTTGTTTCATAAGGTATATTATGTGTGTGTGGGGGGAAAAAAAACAATTAAAAAAACACATACACATTCATATACATATATATGAATGTGTGTGTGTACACTGCAGCATACCTGTTACACTGTAAGTGTTCAGTAGTCACTCTGAGCCCCCTCACAATCCACCACCTACCTCCCGTATCAGTTCTCTTGCAGCTCACAAATTCCTTTTGGTCTCAGTGTAAAGTAACGACAGGCTAACAATGTTATTAATGTCGCATTAAATAGCCAGCCTCACCTTGCCGCTGTAAACCAGCCTTTTCATGCAAACTCCTCTGTGTCCTAAGGGAGCAGAGGTGGAAAAACGAGCCGGGATCCCCCCCTTCAGTTAGGCGGATACGACTGAGGGGAGCACTCCGCGCACACAACGCGCGTCCCACATTATGTGGAAAATTAGTGTGAAGAGAAAACACACACTGATAGAGAAAGAGGTGGAGGGAGGGAAAACAAAAAGAAAGAAAGAAAGAAGAAAAAAAAAGGTTTTAATCCTTCTCTATGAACGACCACATGGACCGCTTCGCCATCGGAACGCTGAGTGCCCTGCGCCTTTCCAGCACCTAAAAAGCTCTGGAGAAGAGTGGCTCTCTCTCAAGCGCTGTCTATGCAGAGACGTCGAGCGCGTAAAAAGAAGGCAAGGGGAAGGAGCGGGATGAGCGAACTGCGGAGTGTCCCGCTGTGTACTATATAGAAAGGAGGAGCGGAGGGGCGCGCTGCACAGGCTGCACCGCATCACAAAGGTGATGACCAAATCACACGGCAGCAGGTTGCTCTCCCCAAGTGAACTTAATAAAACAACCCCAAGCGAAAAGAATTAAGCTTCGCAGAACTGTTGCTTGTTGTTTTATTTGTATTGTTCGACACGCAAGAAAATCTAAAACCACGCATGTGTGATTGGAGCAGATGTAGACGTGCGGAAACTAAGCGAAATAACAAACACACACCCTTCCGCGTGTACCATAACGCAATGCCTCTTCATATGGTGGAGGCGCATTTTGCCGCAGAAGACTTTTCAGCAGTGTGATGACCGTGAAATGTAGAGTTGCTCCTATTCGAAATGCAGAACAAAGTCTGTACCTTCTGCACAGCTGCGAAGGATCTTCTGTAAAACAAATGAAAAGGTGTTTTATTTTACTCTTCCTAATAACTTAAAATTCAGTGTAGATCCTCAACTTCTACGTCTCCCAAAACTCTAGAGAGGCGATGGGAAAACATGCAGCAAGGTATTAGGGGTAGCCTATGTCACTTTCTAGATTGAAGTTTCTGCCTATTCTTTGTTTGCATCGGTACAGTCAGAATGAATTGTTGTTGGGGTTCCCAAAGCTGTGGATTTAGTTTTTTTTTTTTCGCCAAATATTACTTTAAACTTTTCCACAACTTTACTCCTGGCTCATCCTGGTCTTTGTGATGCTGTTTCCTCAAAATTACGTATTTCTTCATGTCTGTCTGTTCCACTCAACCTCCCCAACTCTTTATATTCTGTCTATGCATCTGCTTTCTTCAGTTTGCATGGATACCAGACTAGCATAAATGTCAACTGAATTTTTTTTTTCCACACCTCAGCAATTTTGTTGAAATGTAATTACACATTGCATATGTGTAATTGATTTGCCTTCCATGTTCCTTCTTTCCTTTGACAAACAATCAATAAGGCTGCATTGACTAAACCAGCCCTTTGTATTTGTGTTGCCCATGTCCTAACCCCCACGGGTAGTGCGTGTTTGGAAGGTCACTGTTCTGTGGCTCACGATCAGCTTCTGGTGATTAAAGGTCACCTAAAGCATACCAGACATAACGTTATTACTTATATTACCAGGTGTTAGAAAGAGATGTGATGTGGATATTAAATTTCCTCTGTGATCTGGAACATAATTTAACATGGCAGCACCCAATTCTGGTAAAAGGGTAGCAACCTCGAGCCCCGATTGTGAAATTTAAGATATTAACAAAACTGCTGATGAAACAGTTGTTCATTAGGCGACAGAGAGATTATTAGGGGTAATTGCCTGTGTCCACTCTCATTCATTTTCATTATCAACCTGGCAGCCGATCAGGCAATCCCATGAGTCACGGATATACCAGGTTGCTCTGATGTTTCACTGGAAATGATCACCAAAGTGAGCACCGCAGCTTCTGTTGCACTCGGAGCAGCAGTGTGGGACACGCTTCCAAAAGATGCATCTCCCTCCTCTGTGGATGTCAGCCTGCATGCACTGGTTCTCCAGAGACTTGAAGGCAGCAGCTTATGCATCTTCTTTCCGTGTGGGTGGAATAACTCTATTTACCAGCGTGATATCCATAATTACTATCTTAGCAATGGATCAGAATAATTGTAATGTGTTGTTTTATTCCCGGAGTGTTTGAAAGGATGACGATATAATTTTTTTTTTTTTTTTTTTTGTCATTTCCATGTAGTATGTGGCCATGCGAGCTTGAGTGGGTTGTTGCTAAAGCAACCCAAGTAGTAGCATAATGTTAAAGAGGCAAATTCGACCGGAGAGCCAGAGAGAGTTTAATATCCAGTTGGCTAAATCAGCTAGACGACAGTTTCACAGTCATTCCCCGAAACAAAATGACTGAATCAGCTGTTTTTTTTTCTTCTTTTCAATTAGCCTCCCGTGGCCTCATAAGTGCAACGAGTGTTTGAATCATTAAACTTAAGTCTAAATGGCATGAAAGTTCAATAAAGATGAGAATGTATGGATGGACACAGGTTCTGTACAACTTGCAATGCTTGGACAGTGGAATTTAGATTAGGACTAGCTGTACAGTTAAATTTAATATCGCTGACGGAGGCCGGCCGAGAGGAAAACTTTGAATGTGCAGAAGTGGTTCTGTGAGGGCTTTATTAGTACTCAGTATCTTATCTGTAGTAGGTAACCAGCATGTTAAATGTGGGGGTGTGGCGCGAGGAATGTTCAAAATTAAAACGTGGTGACTGTCTTAAAGGACTAGTTTAGTGGGAGAACAGAAAAAAGGGTAAAAAGACCAGAAAAGTTTAATGGACAAAGTATTTCATTGTTATATGAAAGGCCATACACCACTCTTGTGAATCCAGGAACATTTTTTCCCCCGTGTTTTTTTTTTAAATTTATTTCTCCTCTTCTTCTTTTCTCTATGTTATTCTATTTATTTAAATTAACCTATTTAACTGTTTTTGTTGGTGTTGCCAGTTCCATTTTGATTTTGTGACCTCTGGTGTTCGGATGGTAATTTTTTCAACCAACTTGTTAACATAGAAAATTGTTTTGTGATATAAGGAAAAGAAATAGATAAATGAAGGCCAAGCTTGCTTGCAACCGTTAAAGGTCAAGGTTGTTTTGTTTTGAATTGCTACACAATAGAAAATAATTGTAAATATTTTCCACTTCATCCATTTTGTCCATTGGATATGTTTTTGGCTACTTGCTTTTTTTGTATTTACTGAATTTCTTTTTTCTTGCTAAAATAGGAAGCCTCGTACGTTTGCAATATGTTGGACTTTGACAGGGGTTCACTGTGAAGCATACTTGTTTTAGAGCCAGTGGGCAAAGAATATCTATCAAAATGCCCCTGACCATGCAGAAAGCAACCGGTCAATGTGAAACAGAGTTCCTTTGCAAATGTCACACTGCTCTCTGGATCACAGCATCTAATCATAATTTTACCTCCCTTGTTTTGTTTTTTTTGTTTGTTTTTTTTTTGTTTCTCTGACTCACTTTAGCAGTTCAAGTTTTACATTTGTCTTTTGAAAAAAAAAAAGCATTATTATTGCTTATTATTACATCCAAGCTATACAAACAAAGATTGCCATCATCTACCAATTATAAACTGTCTATTTTAGTGCCTGTGATCTAAAAGACACAAATCATCTTAAGTTTGTTTGAAGTTATGTAAAATATGTACAGCCGAGTAGAAATCAGAAACATTTTGGAACATGAACACTTTCTTGGTGTTCTACTTGGTTCAGTGTGTTGTGCTTAGAGTGGTTCATCTTTAGCTGTGCTTGAGATCAGCCTGAGGCTCTTTTACCTGGGGATTTTGCCTTTGGGTATTTTTTCCTACAGTTCTGTGTGTTGAAGCAATCTTGAAAGGTTTTGTACAACCCTTTTCATTCCACTAGAAACTGGGACCAGGCTGCACCATTTCTGAGAAGTTTCTTGTTGATAGTTTTGGTTTTTATTCTGAAAGTTTAATGCTTGCAGAAAGTTGGAAATAAATATTTCTTTGGTCCTAACCACTTGTACTAGGGGGGAAACAGATGAAGTAATTAAGTGTCCAAACATCTGATTATTTTGAGTTTTTCCTTATTTTACATAAAAGCATTTTTGGTATCAGTACTATTGAGTATGTTCTTGTGTGAAGGTTGGTTTGTTTGGAGCAGGACCGAAATGGAGGCAGGAGGAGGGAATTGCTATGCGAGCCATGTTTAAATAAATAAATAATGATAATAATTAAAAACTTACGTAAACAGGAAACCAGGAACATGGCATGTAACATACAATAAAGTGTAACGAAAGGAGCCAGTGAGGAGTAATGAGTCCAGGAGGTATAGATACATAGAAGAGATAGTGAAGATGCCAAAGGAAGTAATTGAAAGTAACTAATTGCAGCTGGGGAAGGGAGTGAGTGAGACTAATGAGGAGATGACGAGCAGCTGGGGAAAGGAAGTAAACGTCAAACTGAGCGAGGACAATAAAGCGGGAACCAGAAGGAAGCCTAAGCAATAGCAGATATAAACACTAAACTTAAGATTAATCCAACACCTAAAATAAGAAATGAGTAAGCTAACAGTAGGAGTAGACAGCTTTAGTTGAAATGATGTCATTTCCATCCTTCATCTCTAGAGCTCCTACTGATTTTGTCAGCATCTCAGAGAGAAAAATATTGTCATCTACTCATTACATTCTCATGCACTAATGGGCAGTGCACAGACCATCTTAATATCCCTTGCTGGTAAATGTTGGAGAAATTTGACTTAAGTTTTTCATTTTATTCAAAGAGCTACACATAGAATTCACTAAAATGTTTTACGACATTTATTTGAATTGCTTTGCAAGTTGCCTAGTATATGTTAAGACAAGATGAAGAAATGTTTTAATACAGAAATGCTTGCTTTTGCAACAATTGGGAACACTTGACCTGATAGCTGTCCGGCAATGATTGAGGACTGTCAAAAGAAGGGACAGGCACAAACTGGCTGTTCACAAAGTGCTCTGCCCTGGAGCAGTAGTGGAAAGAAAAAAACATGTGGTACTAAATTATCCCCTAGATGCAGGAATAACCACAGTCTTGACAGGATTGTGAAGGAAGGCCAATTCTTTCATGCGTTGTTGAAGGACCTAAAAGCTGTCAGAACAAGTAAAATGCGTATTTAATGGATCGCAGTGCGAAATGGAGCCAACCGGGGGTTCACAAAAACCAGGAACAGTTGGAGAAAAATGGAAATCCACACTCTTTCCTTCCATCTAACTTTCTATTAGGCTACATCATCAGTGATCTACGTGATTTACGAGGCACACTCATCAAGACTAACTAGAATAATTGCTTGAAATATTTTACTCTGTGTCGTCTGTACGTTTATAAAACATATTTCATTTTATTATTATTTTCAGAAATAGATACACTTTTTGTCAATATTTTAATGTATTCACATGCATCTGCAAAGCTGCATTGGTCATTGGTTGGCGTCCTTTTGTTTGCTCCCGACAAGAAATATTATCCAAAAAGTCCATTTGTGTTAGTGGGACAAAACTGGGGAGGCACATGAATGCTGGAATTGCCTGTGAACTTCTACAGGGGCAGAAGGGCAAAAGTCAAAGTGATTTAAACAACAATAAGTAGCATTCAATCAACCTGGAGTACCGTTCTACGAATGGAATGCTTGAATTGATTTGGATGGTTCTAATTAAAATAACACATGGTTGAAGAATATTTTAATTTCTCTTCCATGGAAATCCCATGCTGTCTTTTTTTTTTTTCATTAAACATTTTTGGTAAAATTAAAGTAAAAGTGTGCGTGCGTGCGTGTACTTATGTGTGTGTGTTGTAGTTCAGAAGAGGGAGGAAATGCTCCACACACTATTTATTCTGTTTGGCTATTTTTAGCTGCTGCCCATGTCAAGGTCCACACTGACATACACACACACACACACACGCACACACACACACACACAGCTACCTACCCACCCAGTGTGGGCGGCTTTAGTATAATGATCTGCGTCGCACCCATTAATCTTTGTCATGTCTTCATTCATCCCACAAAGGCACCTGTTCCCCTGTGATGTTGCAAGCCTGGCATATTGTGTCAAAAATACCCAGCACACAATAAGAACGCTTTGGTATTTGCCTGTGCAAAAAGACAACTGTAGCATGTAGGGGTCCTCCTCAGGGGCTTAGGGGTCTTTGTGTGTGCTGTGTGACCACGCAGCTACTAAACCCTGCTTTGAATCCAACTCGGGACCTTTGCAATATATCATCCACCTCTGCATCTCCTCATGTTTATTATCTTTCCACTCTGCTATCAATCAAAGTGAGGGAACTATGTCCTGGAATATTCTTAAAAAAAAGAAAAAAAAAAAAACTTTGTCATGTGACTGTCCACAGCACTCTGTGGTGCAGCAGACAAACACGGATGTGATTGATTACCACTTCATCCGGCTGGTTATGTTTGCATAATACCTCCCAGTCCATGGATCACAAATGAAATGGATTTCGTTTGGTGTTTTTACTGTCACTGGCATCTCTGCTCGTGTAGACTGTTCGATACGCTCACAGTCATGCTGTCCAGAGCATACACTCTTACCACAGTCAGACAAAGGAAAAAAAAAAAAACACACACACACACACACACAGATGCAAATCTCTGCCCACCTCAGCCTTGTTGTTTACCAAAGAGGGAACGCTGTTTCTTTTGTTGCAGCTCAGCACAACCTCTGGATTTCAGGAGTTTGTAGCGCACTCATCAGCATTCATCAGGGCGAACGGTACCTCCTCTCCGGGTAGACGAGATACAGATCGCGGCTCCTTAACCCAAAGGGCTTGTGGCAGCGTGGTGATATGAAAATAATGCAGTCAGGCTAATTGGAGCAAAAGCACCTGTGTTGGCATTTTCGACCTGCTGGTGCTGTTGGAGGTTATCTTATGAGAAAAGCTTTTTTGCAATCCGGGCATGTGTAACACCTCGAGCCTGTTCTGGTGATCACGGTGCGTTGTACTCTAAAGTGGAAGACAGACAGGAGAGGCCATGGGATGCATAGTAATGAGGTCACGGTGATGTTGCTGGCAGGTTAGTTGGACAGTATTGAATTGTTATTCTTTACCTTACGTTTGTAACTCTTTGGAGCTCAACCTGTAATATTAATGTCCATTGAATTTGTAAGAAAATAGCTGGATATTTTGGATGTGCAGCAGGCATTAACCATTCTGCCCTATGTTAAAAGGGGTGTTTTATGAAAATTTGACTTTTTTATTTTTATTTTTTTTTAGCTTTGTACCATGTTACAATGTTATTTCCTAATCAACAAAACATTTCTAGAGTGTTGCTGTGATTCTTTTATGAATGATTGAGGCATGTCACTTTATCACGTCCAGAAAATGACACACAGCTTCACCCTCTGATCAATGAAAAGAGGTTTATGGGATGGTCAGGAACACCAGCGTCATTTAGGGAAGTGAGTTTTGCATCACCATGGACCAAAACGGTGAAAGAAAGAAGACCTCGTCTCAAGATGACACATTTAATCTTAATGGAAATTTCCAGCTATTAAACTGTTAAGCATGGTGTTGGTAGTATAATGCTGGAGTCTGCTTTGCTGCCAGTAGTACGGCTGTATTGGGCAAGGAGAATAGATAAATGAAGATGGGGGGCTACCTCTACTTCAAGATTACTACAAATTAGCAGTTTAATGACTGAAAGGTGGACACAGTTGGGTCCAAAACCCTGACCTCAACCAGTCTGAACAGGAAACTAACTAATTTAAGTTATATATATTTTTAGATTTCTGATATAGAGTGGCAAATATCTTGTCTCCAAATTGTGTTTGGTGGTTTTAAAATGTCTCTCTCTATAAAACAGCAGATTGCATTGATTCATTTACTTGCAGCATTAAATCTGAATACTATGAGCACATAGTACCAGTATTAGTGAGTGGTTTGTGCAGATTTGACCCTTTGTGCATACTTTTGACCCTGTTTGGACTGAAAAAAGTTGTGCACCATTTTTTTTTTCTATATGAGATCAAAACTCCAATCTGAAAAGCCCACAGATCAAAGAAATCAATAAAAGTCCCAGATAAATGTCACATTTATGGCCATAACGAGTGTTTGTAAAATTCAGACCAGATATGCGGACAGGGAAGCTTGGATGCTAATCACATTTATTTCATTCTAAGTTTAGAAAAATTGCATGCTTACATTTCTATAAGTCAGGGAGTTGCGTCAATGCTGTTGTCGCTTGTGTAATTGGGTCCACAGGTAGTGCCGGGTGTTATGAGTCTTTCTGGAAAATAATGTGAAAGATTAATCATTTGGACAGGAAACCCAAACTTTGTTCACTCCAGGGAGGGATAATAAGATGGCGGTGGATTTTATTTCTCTCTCTCTCTCTCTCTCTCTCTCTCTTTCTCTCTCTCTCTCTCAGCACAGATAAAGCAGAAAGACCGGTGAATACTATTCAAAACATGAAATGACAGATTGTGTTCAATACATAAAAGTATTTTATGTTAAAATAATTTTAACATAAAAGAGATGGGGAGTAGTGGCAGTTTACTTGAAATGCTGGGCTTATGTTGGTGGTGTTCCAAGCTTGGTTTAATATTAACGTATTTAACGTCAAACGTTCTTCTGGAGGATTTTGTGGGAGCGTTTTCTCTTCAGCTTGATGACTTGGGCAAAGTTTAAAGACTCCAGCAGGACAGTCAAATAAAGCAGTAATAGTTGTGACATAAAAATAGTGCCAGATTCCTTATACAAACTCTTTATGTTCCCCCCACAGCCCTTGTTCTGTCTTTTTTGCATCCTCAATGTACTGCTGGCCTTGCATACACAGTGCATGTGTGTGTGGTGACCTCGTAAATTTGCATTAATCAATTCGTCAAGTTTCTGTTTGCTACAGCCACTGCATGGTTGCTAGGAGAATCCAGTGGTGACATGTCATCCTTCAAAAAGGTTACAACTTTTGAACCTTTTGTTCTGGAGAGGACAAAGCCCTCGAAAACTGCAGGTTGAAGAGAAGAAACTAATGCGTTTCTTGATGTAGCTGCTCCTTTACGCATCATGCAGTTAATGACCCATCATCACATTAAGATATAAAAGAAGGTGTTCAGAACAATGTCACACAGTGAAATCTAAATTATAGTCCTTTATTTATTCTGAGAAGTGGGAACCATCAGGAATCTATCCTGGAACTCAGAACTATTTGGAAAGTCAGAGGTTTCTCAACATTTCTTTCCTTTGAAAATCCTGAAAAAAAAAAAGTCACAATAAATGTTTAACAAATGAATGGTCTATATTTATATTTTTATATATGTTTTAGGTGAGTTTCTAAAGAAAAAAATCCTTTCTTTGCTGAACTCTGCATTATAATCACTAAAACAGTGTATATTGTTTTCCAAGCAAATAAAATTTAATGTTGAACAAAAACTCATCAAGGAATGGCAGAATGTCCACATTATGATCCACTTGTGTGAGAAAAAGCTTTTTTCTCCTGGCATTTATTTTTATTGTGTAAATGTAAACATACACATTTAACTAGATATATACAGAAACCTCTACAATTGTTCATCTTTTGAGAATATTTTTCAGGAGTGGAAAAAGCTACATGTTAACACAAAATAGATGTAACAGAAGCATTTAAAACTTGTTGTGTCTACCACTAGGTGGTGTACGAGAATAGGATGGACTGAGGGAGAGAAGAAGAAGAGATAAAATGGCGGAGAGGATGACCTGATGTTACTGTACTGCTGAGCGAGTTCTGAATAAACGCTGTTAAGAGTTCTTTGTCTACTTCAGCTTCTACCTCGTCATGGCTACCAAACATAACAAAACTTTCTTCATTTTTTTTTTTTTTTTACTATTCAAATTGTCGGAAAACGTTGAATTAGTGATGTATGACTCCCTGTTTTCTATGGTGTGGATATCATATTTCTCCCAGAAACTCAAAAACAACAACAACAACAACAACAACAACAACAACAGAACAGGCCATTCAAATGTGGAACATAGTCAATATTCTGCATAACTAGGTAAACAATCAGGCAACTCAGCCGAGCTTGTCCATAAACGATGCATACACTTAAATTGCGTCAACAAAGACATAACATGTCTTAAAGATGAATCTGAACAGCAAGTTCTGATTTTGAAAGAAAAAACAGGAGACTAACTTTCAATGGGATCACAAAAGCCACATAATAGGACAGTAATGACTGCTAAGTGCTCAAGGGTCAAAGTTTCAGCATGTTGATGGGTGGTGGTGGCTGGTGTCCTATGGCATATAATTAGATAGCCTGAAGTTACAAGAGCTTTTATTCATCTGATCATGCTCACCAGAAAGGCTCATACTTGATTTAGATCTCAATTCCTCACTTATTATTCATAATTTCGGAAAAAAAAAAAAAAAGACCATCTCCAGCCCCCAAAACAACAATAATAATTTATAAGACAAAGGTGGTGTTAAAATAATATATATATATATATATATATATATATATATATAGCTAATACATTGAGTTTATCTTTAGGCTTCTTTAACTTATGGTTTTTATAACCATGTAAAGTTCCATAGCAAACCTTGATATCTTAAAAATGTATCAGCTAGCTCCTGTTCCAACTCATAATGGTGCAATGCCAGAGGTATACATTTCAGTAGATTGACGCTCTGTAATCGTCCCAGTATCCTGCTTATTTTAACCTTACATCCGCCATCTGCGCAATTATAATCATCCCCATTCATTCACTTCATCTCTTTGTAAGATTTAACGAGCAACGGAAACAGATTAAAGTTACAACTGGTGCAGACGCACAAAATGCATTGCATTCTGAGAAAAACACATCATTGTGAAAAATAACCCATCACAGCAGCACTTAAATCTGACATGTTATTCAGTTAAACACACACGTGTTCCTAAAATACTCAATTCCAAGCAACCTGTCCTAATTTTACAAGTTCTTACTACCATTTTCCCCACAAAAGTAGTCTGTGTTTTCTATTTATCTCACTTATGTTGTCATTGTGAATAAAATCCAGTTTACTGAAGTTTTCATGCATTTAAAGAAAAGCAAGAGAAGCGTGAGTTGTTGCTAGCTTTTTTTTTTATGGCTGACACGTTGTTACTTTAGATGCCTCTCTTCAGCTCTGAACACAGAGTCACAAGACATAAATTAATACAGCAGAGACTCGAAACTCAGGAACTCTGAACGTATTCACATTAATAAGGTAGTTACCAAAAAATCGCTCACATGCATACAAAAGCTGCGATGGACTGGCAACCTGTCCAGGGTGTGTTCCACGTCTCGCCCGTCAACTGCTGCTCATTATAGCGCCCTCTATAATGAAATAGAGTGGCAATCCTTGAGAATTAATGCTCATACATTATCTCCATATGATGTGTGTCTGACTAAGCTTGAGCTTTTCTGTGAAGAAAAAAAAAAGATTTCAAAGCTGGAACAGACATACCCCAAACAACACTGCAACTGTAATTGCAGCAAAACTGGTTGTGTCGACTTAGGAAAGGTGCATATAAACACATTGCACACCATTTACCTGAACTTCCAATAATGAATCATTTGATGTTGATCCATCACATTGAATGTCAGTAAAATGTATACAATTCTGTGGTTGTAATGTGACAAAGTGTGAACATCCTTTCGAGTTGTAAGCACTTGCATGGCACTGAAAATGATTTTCAACAGTGAGTCAATTTATTTCTGCTGCTTTTAGTTTTTAACGTGCATACTATTTAAATTCACTGTGTGCCCTATTGTTTGGGTCTTCCAAAGTCTAAGCATTCAAAGATGTGACATTACGCAAGTTATTTGCAGAAAATGTTAAAATGTCAGGTTTCAACAGGCAAACAGCCTTAGCTTTGCATATTTTCTTCTTTCGTAAACATTGCAAGTCTCCCACAGTCTAGAATACCAAATAAGTATTGCATAAAATATTTAATCCTCCCCTCACTATGCAAATTAGGGTCAAGGTACTCAAGAATTTGTGCTCAAGAATTTTGTGAAATATGTGTTTACATATTTCACAAAAAGTAATGGGAATGGCAGGGCTAATAGATGCACTGCAGATGTTTACTCAAGCACCTAAGCAAGAAACACACAAAAACACCTTCATTTGGGGGATTAATACAAACACCGTTGACAAACGCATCACTTTCCTCTTTTTTGTCTTTGGTGCAAGTTCTCAAGATGCTCGACTCAGAAAATCCTTTTCATTTCTTCTGAGAAGTAAATATTGTTACTACCTTTTCTGTGTGCTTCCCTGCTCTCGCTCTCTTTCAGTGACTCTCATATGCAAATACAAACCTAACAGCAATCTATTTTGCATGTAATTGACCAGAAAAAAAGGGTGAACTAAGTTCACTAGTGTGAAATTCTTAATGCTCATTTGAGCAATAGGTTTTCTTCACAGCTCTTTCTTGCCTACAGAAGACAATATTGTATGTATAAGTAGAAATTCTGTGTGTTCTGAATATAGCCTCAGATATGCATGTTTTGATTGCAGAACATACAATTTGCTTGTCTAAATGACTGAATATTCCCTTCTTCTTAAGGATGGTGTAATGATCATTGTGTCTGGCTAATGTGTGAGGTAACGTCATTTTAGCCCAGAAACCGATTTAGGAAAACGCCGGCCATGATTGATTTTTTTTTTCTTCTTCTGCCGTGCTTAAAAATCACACTCATACAAATCCCTATTGACAAGCCAAGTTCAGTGCTGATCCATCATGCAGCATGCTTTTGGCAGTCATGTGTATCTTATGCCCTCGTCCAAATGTGGAGTAATAATGAGACGTATCAAGATGAGATATTGCTGTCACCTAAAAGGACAACCCCCCCCAAGAGGACAAATGGCTGCTCTTTGGATCATTGCACCCACATTAACCTTCCCATGCAGCGATCAGGCACAAGCTTATACTTTCATGTGGGGCAGGTGGGTCATTGTTATCAGAATACCATTTCTGGTGCCCCTGATAGCGAACTCCTGTGGCTGAAAATCTTTCTGGGCCTTTCCGAAAGACAAGAGAGAAATAAAGCCTTCCAAATAAATGCCGCACAGGCATTTGGCAGGAAGGGAAATGGCATCCCTTTGGTACACTGCTTCTCTCACCTGAGGTAAAGGTTGGCGCACAACTGGACTCTATCAATTTTATGACAGTGGAAAAGGAAAGAGTAGCTAATTAAGTTCATTTTGTTTTAATTATTGTGAGCAGTATTAATTTTGATCCCTTGAAAAACCCAAAGGGATCACTGAACAACAGTTTCAAAGCGACTCTGGATACGCACCAGCTACAAGTCAGCTGAGAAAAGCAAGAACTACAGTCTGCAATCGCTTTTCTGTAAATCTGTGTAACCCAATCAGCTCCAGCCAGATTCCCTACTCCTGCTACTTTTTTGGTAACATTACTCTGAAATGAAAGCCATCGTCCCTCATTCTACTATAAACGAATTAGCTCAATTCTGGACGGTGAATAATTTAAATCAGAAGCAAACATACTACTTTTGTCTTTACGTTAAGGCATGTACTCATAAACAAAGTCTGTTCTTGAACATACAATTTTAACAAATCTCCTGGAGATTCACCCAAAGCCCTCCTGCCGCTGGCTGCTTGTGTGTTTACGGTCTATTGAAATTGTATTAAAAACTGTTGTTTTTAATTGCTGCATCCATCAGTCTACGCTTTCAGTCATTTGAAATACAGCTGAGCTGTCTTCACTCCAAGATGTTTAATTGTCTGCTATCTATTGCCCTCTTTGTATTTTATCGAACTAATTTCTCTGCAACGAAAACCTACAGGATATCTGTCTGAAGCTGCCAGCTGGAGCTTGTCTGATAAGAGTCATTTTTAGAGTAGCATCAAACTAAAGGGTTAAAAAAATAAATTTGCACAACAGAGTGAAGTCTGTAAGTCTGGGCTAAGCTAAAAGATGTTCGAAACTGCTACTCGACCATGAATGAGGCGACGCTGAAAGCACACTGATAAGGTCATAAATTCTGATCTCAATCTTGGTGTCCTAAACTAAATGATAGAGTGTTTTGGAGAAATCAATAGTCTGCCAGGCTAGAGGAAGAGACAATTTAAAACCGCTGAGATAAAAGCTGAACATCTGATAGTAGATAGAATAAAATTTGTAGAAAGGCAGTGGATGGGGGGAGAATGGACTATTTTTTATTGCAAGGTCAGCTCTGTTGCTCCTGCTTCTCTGGGCAAATCGCTGCCAAATTCGCAGAAAGTCACACCGCAAACATCCCTGCAAATGTCTGCCTACACAGTGATGAAATTCAGGAAGCTCTAAGAGGACTTGCAGCATGTTTGCTATGTACACCTTGTACATGAAGAATTACATTAAATTCACAATAAATATCATCTCAAGGTGCTGCATATATATAAAAACGTAATTTCGGTTCAGTCACACATACATTCCAATTGATCCTAGTTATCAAAAAGTGCAATAATAATAATAACACTGTAAGGAAACCCAGCAATTACTGACTTGTGTCATTCACTCCTTCTGGATGAGCAAGTAGCAATCGCCTGCGTTGTGTCTAAAGAGATGCATTGGTACAGAAATGCAACTAGGTGATTTTGTTTTTCTGATATTTGTACAGTGGACATTATGATTGTTATGAAAATTGCTATTGGAGGAGAGCAAATATTCTTCTCTACGATCTTTAGTTTGTGTGAACATTAGGGAAGACAACATGGCCAGTGATGTTCACCGACATTCGTTCATGTTACTGTAGCTTCATAACAATGACCCATGATGTTCAAAGGTTTATATTCACTTATTATCGATGAAAATGTCATTTGAAGCTTTTAATGACGGTGTTTCATGACACTTGAAGGACAGACGGTCAAAATATTGGAGTATGTAAAAATTCTAACCTGAATGTTTATTTGAGTTGAATATTATCAGTGAAATGTGAAAAAAAAAAAAAGGTTCAAATTAGGAGTGGAACAATAAATTGTCTGAGATTTCCTTAATTTGTGGGGATAGGTGATCGGCTGATACTTACATGTGGAACCAATCTTATTCGTCGATCTTAGACTCACAGAGCCCCTCAGCTGGTCACATCGTGGTTGACAATAGTCACAACAACGTTACCAGCTTAACAACTTTGTGGCTACATTTAGTCACTTTTCAGTAGACAAAATCGGCATTTTCAAAAATCGGAATCGGCAGGTCAGAATTTCTAAAGATCGGCGATCGGTCAGAAAACCGACCGATCAGTGCACTCCTAGTTCAAATGCATAACTGACAAGTCCAAACTAACTATGCCATTCCCGCAGACGATAACTGTATATACATTTCTGACACTGGGAAGCAAGCCGAGAAAATTGCACATACTGTCTCTTAAAGCTTCTCACTATGCCACAAGCTCAACATTTGCACATCACATCGATTTTAAGGTGCCATGTTAGCTGTATATGAGCCGACATGTACAGTATATATGAGCTCATATAAATATCTCCAAAACGAATGTGACGCATGGAAAATAATTACGCTTTTTTTAGGATTATTTATTGTCCGCTGAGCCGACAAGTTGGGAGTAATTTATTTCCTCCCCGTCAAAAAACATTTATGAGTCTGTTTCAGCAGTATGCTCTAAACCAGAAGTCATAAATCCACCACTGTATCCTTGTTTCTCTCCTTCTATTTTCCCTTCTTCCTCCTCCCTGTCATTTTTTTTCCCAGTGTTACCCCACATCAGCTGACTAAATGTCCTGCATGGATTGAAAATTTGCCATCAGATCAAAATTCATCACTTGTGACTGAAGCATGAAGGGGCGAGAAAGGAAGAGGTTTAATGATGTGTTACTCTTTAAAAAGTGATGCAGAATACATTAAAAAAAAGAAGCTAATGTCCTTGATTCTGTGTTCTGGGGGGAAAACATGGATTAATGATGTCCCCAGGGTTGGAAGGCAAAAATTAAGATTAGTAAAGGGTACAACAGTTTTCAGGACACTGCACCCCAAAGGCATATTAGGGCATTTTTCTGATAAACACCTTCCCCTCTAATTAAAAATATTATCTGCTTGCTGGCTTAAGCCAAGCACAGTGTTGGTGAATACAAAAGTCAGCGTTTGCAGCTCGCCTCAAAGTCAGAAATCTGTTTTGTCTCCACAAGGTGGTGTCATTTTCATTAGCTGAATGTTGCAGCTCATTTTGACAGCTGATCTGACTGCAGTGACCCACGTTATCTTGTTTTAGCATCTAATTCTACGTCAAAAACTGAAAAGCACTTGTCATAATTTTCCTAAAAGGGCTCCATGAGCCTGTGAGTACTTTTTAATGTTTAGGATGGCCAGTTAAAACCGTCAGAGGACGTTTGCAACCCGGCATGGTGAAACCCCAAGCCTCTCTCATTTCCTCGCAGAGAGAGAGCACTTCAGTGAAGAAAGACAGCGAAGCCATTATCTCAATTTGAAGAGTAGCTGCCTTGACCCATCCACTGACCTTTAAAGCCACAGTTGCTGTGGTGTAGAGTGAGTTCATTATCCACAATTGCTGTCAGTCCACGAGCTTTTGTATCATCAATCACAAAATAAGAGAGAGCAAATAGAGCGTCCTGGAGTGGTGAGCGGACTCTCATCTCTATCTCCTGGCTGCCCCTGTTTTTTTTTTTTCTTCTTTTTTTTTTCCTCAATGCGCCGAGGCTTCAAGCTTAATAATCTCTTCCTCTGTGTCTCGTTGCTCATTATTCTCAAACATTACCATCAGCTGAACTTGTATGCACAAACTTGCAATGCAACTCAGGCTTGTCTAGTTTGTTGATGTTGTTAATCTTCAAAAATCCTTCGCTGCGTCCGAAAGTCAGTGATGAGCGACTTCACATTTCAGTCGCCGTTAACCGCTCTCATGTCTGGGGACGTGCTGCAGAGATGGTCAGCTCTACTTACGACTGAGTGTACAGCACGAGTCAGAGTTAACAAGCTTTGTCCATGTCAAACAAGTGGAACTAACCCTGACTCATGATCGGCTTACAAATGCACACCCTGTACTTGAAGTGTCCAAGTAAAAGTAGGAGAGTTGAACAGTTATTGGCCTGGAGGAGAAGCCACTTAAAGTTTTGCTGAAATTTAAAAGGCAGCAGTTTATAAATGCTAACTTTTACTTGTGGCTAGTCAATGTTAAGTGTTTGACCCTTTCCTGGCTAAATGCCTCTGTTACGTGCAATTAATCCACAGAAATACTAACCCTCTCAACCATACTTTTTTCATAGGTTTTTATTTGATATACTTACAAAAAGTAGTGCCAAATTGTGGACTAGAAAGAAAACTGCATTGTTTTGCAAGATTTTTTTTTTTTTAATAAATGGTGATTTGAAAGATGTGGTACCACTGCTACCCCTCAACACAATCATAAATCCACCTCTGTCACTTCAATAAGCAATCCCTTTCTGCTCACTCATTTCAAAATCTAAAAACTTATCGTAACATAATAAACCTATCTGATGGACTGGCGACATGTCCAGGGTGTACTCTGACAAAAACTGTTTTCCTTATTGTCAGACTAAAGGTAGAGATTCAGTGAGTGTTGGTTCTCAGTGTTTGATTGTCTTTCAGTCATTATCTTTTAACGTCTGAGCTGCGCGTAATAACCGTCATTACACAACTATAAAAAAATCAAGGCATGGGAAGGCAAAGATTAAACAGTAAAACTGTAAAGAGATATTTAACAAATTAAGAAAAACAAAGATGGACGTTAACTGCACCTTAACAGAGGTCCTGTTTAGTGTTTGCCATAAACCACATAACTGACGCAGCGAACAGGAAATAAACATAGCTGAGACAAAACATGATGTTTCTGTTACAATTTGGTATATGTGTGTAGGACTAACTTTGAATCAACCAGAGCACCATCCACACGGTGAAAAATGGGAATATCATGCTTTTGGAAATATTTTCTCCAATAGAGAAGTTGATTAGATTTAATGGGATGAGCGTTTATAGGAGGACTTAAATTAAGGTTTTCTTTCCACAAGAAACTGAATATACAGTACATGAAAAATAATACAGATAATAGAGATCAGAAACTACATACATGACATGTCAATAACAAAAATTATTAATGCAGTTCAGCTTGAAAAATAGCATTTGAGATAAATGTACTTTTTCTTTAATGCTGGTTGTTCTCTGACTTCAAGCCAAAGTTATTTGTTTTGGGCCTCTGAAACAGATGATGACCCTTCAGGTCACTCCCTGAAGTGTGAAAGCGATGTTAACCATCTGCACAAGGCACAGCGCTGACAGATGGATGAATACTGTTAATGCGGATTATGAACCGACTTGGGAGAAAGTGGTCCTTCAGGTGCATCAAAGGATGTGTTGGGAAAAGCAGCTGCAAGGCACATTGTTCTCTTCGTCAGCCCTGATCCAGTATTTCTGTAAAGGCAATAAAAAGCAGCAATTAAAGCCAATACGAATGAAATCTGTCCCAATAACCTTTCTGGAACAGAATAATTATACAAAGAAAAGAATGTATAAACTCAATTAGAAAACTTAAGAAAATGTATTCTAAAAATAAATAAAGATATTTAAAAACTGCAGAGCATAACGCGCTCCCCAAGTGTGTGAGGGCACGGCCTTACAAACTGAACAGATGGTCTAGCTGGGATGGAATAAAAATGATACTGTCTCTGACAAGCAGTAGTGAGAGTGTGTGGCTTATGATTGTTTTTCTTTTTTCTTTTCTTTTTTTTTTCCACAATTTGGGCTGTTCGATTCCACACAGATCATCACAGGGTCCAGAATGAAGGATTTAGACCCCCAGGGGGTTCCAGCGGTTTTAATGCCCACAATAGTCTCCAGATAATGCAGTTGAGCTGGCCTCAGCTTTACTCAGAGCAGCCACAACAAATAGGAAACAAAGATAAAGGGAAGAAAAATGATAAAATAATCATCCCTAACACTTGAAAACTTTGTTTTTGTAGTTTTGATCACTCTGAGATTTTTTTTTTTTTTAAAGTTCATGATTTTTGTTATCAATTTTCCATTCTTGCAGAAAGTCAGTTATCTGTTTAGTAAAGCTCACCTTATGTTCTTGTTTCTTGTCCCATTCCTCGATTTGTTACCTGCTTTGTGCTTTTTCTTTTTTCTTTTTTTGCAGAACCTCTGAGGAAATATCCTTGTGTTGTAATTACATCTGAGAGTCCTTTTCTGCACCTCCAGAAATGGAAATGTCTGCCAAACCTTCTTCACAATACAAGCCAAGCTAATTCGGATTGGATGTAGAGTATCTGCAGTCATCAATTTTTAAATCCTGACTAAGGTTCTTTGATGGATTTTGGTCTGAGAAATCATACCAACAAACAACATACATGCATACATAACAGTAGCATCATTAAAAAAGCACCTGGTAGTGAAAACCATTTCGGCTCTGACTGAGTTTCCAGGGTCTTCTTCCTGAAGATGAAAAGTGCTACATAAATTCAGTCCGTTGACATTTTACTTTCTTCTCCATTTATTGCTTTTCTTGCCCAGCCTGTTAGTTTACAAGGATGACCATGTCTTGGTAGTTCATAGTTGCACCATACTCTCTCATTCCATCATTTTCAGATGATGGACTGGACAGTTTTGTGGGAGATGTTCAGAACTTGCAGCATTGCTTATAAACCTAATGTTGATTGAAACTTTTCCACAACTTTATCCTTAATCTGTCTGCCATATTTCTTGGTCTTTATGATGTTTGTTCACGGATGTTCTCTAACAAACCTCTGCAGAACCCCCACACACTGGACACAAGCTGTTTAAACTCCTACCTTGAGTTCAGAGCTAGGGAATTCTACACAATCAATACCTACACCCTGAGTAATCAGCCACTTTGCTGCAAAACAAATGAAGCATTTTTGGACATCCACAGCCTGCCTTTTTTCCTGTTCTGTTGTTTAAAAAAATGGTTGTACATTTATATATATATGCACTGAGTGCCTGAAACTGAAGTCAAATTCCTTGTTTGTGCTCACAACCTTGGCCAATGAACATAATTCTGAGTTTGTTAGCATTCTACATTTGTTCCCTGCAAATCTATGTGAAAATGTCTGCATTGCCATTCATTCAATAACTGAGAAATGCCTGAAAAGCTTGCTTTGAGCTCTTAATTATGTGCTTAGAAGAAACTTAATCCCCAGTATGACTAAAGAGATTCCCGGTGCAAACACATTTATATTCCAATTTGCATCCCCGTTTGAGAGCTATTTGCATTGTCTGTCGAGCTCGTCGCTGCCAAGCAGAAAAAAATCCCTACGAGGCAGAGACAGTAACTGTTGCACAAGGTTCGATTTGAAAGACAATTTTGTGTTTTTATTGGAATTCAGCGATGAATCAAATAAAAACGCAACCTGCTGAGAGGCTTTCCAACCGGGAATATAGAGTCTGAAAGGGGAATCTGGCAACAGGCCAGCTGCTCTCTCCCCTCTAGAAGAAACTTTTTTAATAAATGATGGAACACCTATGCAGTGGCACATGTTACTGGGACTTCACACCTCCACACACACACACACACACACACACACACACAACATATGCATTTAGTCTGCTGTGAACTTCTGACCGGCAGGTCTGAATTAATGCACTCTGAATATTGCTGTTCTCAGCCACTTTTATGTCCCACCTTTTACTTTTTTTTTAAAATAAATGAGTAAGAGAGGTTTTTTTATGGAAGAAAGACAGTTAATATGACATCTTTCTTCTCTAAAATTCACGTACTCAAATCTCACTGCATAAGAACAGCAGACTTGGACACCAAGCAGTTTGTAAAACGGGGCAAAAGTTTAAGTTAAAAGTTAAAGCTGGACATAAATGAAGGAACAAATAAATAATTGAATGAATGAATAATTCAATAATACTTCTGTCACAAAGCATAAGATATCTTCAGTCACTTTATGTTATTATTGTTAACAGACACAGCTGACGGACAGCTTGTAATCATTTTTTGTGGACTGAGAACTCCACTCTGTTCCCTACCAATAAATCTTCAGTGTTTACATCCTTTATTTAAAAAGGAACAATATGACACATGTTGCTGATTTTGAAACATTCCCTATTTAACAAGTGGTGCATTGATAAAGCTACACAGTGTACTAAAATAGATATAAATTATTAGTGATTTTTCAGTTTTTTGTTGCTGTATAAAAGTAGGTCCTCTGTACAGGGCACTACTGTAGTCCCTTAAGAGCTTTTCTAGTAGTTAAACTGATTTATTACCAAATAAATTGTTGAACAGGATCTGGACATCTTATCTGAACAGATAAGTGCACATACCCCCTTTCTGAATGACATGAAGTTCAAAATAAATTATCATTAGATAGTCATTAGACAAACGGGCACATTAGTAAAGTCAACCCCTGAATCTAATTAAGTCACACTCGTTTTCTCATCACCCATCCTTCCTCGTCTCCCCCTCATCTGCTTTATGCCGTAATTTACCATTCAGTGCAAACACAACCATATTGTTCTGGCAAATATTTGTTTGACAAATGCAACCGGGCACTGGCAGCAATTCATGCGTCCCATGAAGCTTAGCAGAAAAAACCCCACAATGCTTAAAATGCTTCGTCATGCTGAATCCACACACGTGGCTGTTGTACACATAGCGCTTGGAGAACTTACATCCCTGATGACCTGAAAGAACAATAACTGAGCAAATATTAGCTTTGTGCCATAAATCGTTTGATAGGGCGCCATGTATGAATTATATCTGTATATGTTTATTATGTTGGCTTGTTCATTGTTATCTTCCTGGAGAATAAACCTCAAAGATCTCTAATTAAAAAAAACAAACAAAACAAACAAAAAAAAAATACTTTTTTATTTTCATTTCATAATTTGCCTGCCAGAAATCAGACCCCAGTGTGGAGTTTTAGGTGGGAGAAGGTTATATTTGTTGCAATTCTAAAATATTCAAAACAAATATAAAAAGTAGGTTTTTCTTAAGTTTCCAAGGCCTATATGCCAAGGGTTTTATGGTAATCTTCAGTGTTTTGGGAAACCAATAGTCTTCATGTATCATAGTTCAATTATAGGAACTATAATTGAACTGTTGTAGGGGAAATATATCTGTAATGTTAATATACATAATAACAAATGTCTTTTTTTTACCAAAGTCCCAGAACCAAAGATTATTTTTTTCTCATAACACTGGATCAAAGTTACAAGGGAAATTGGACCAAAACGTTTTGAACCTCCACCAATTATCGATGAAGACGTCTCACTGAAAATTGCCACGAGGTGGCATTAGAAGGAAAGTTAGGGAAGCAACACAATCATGAGCATGGCGCCAACAAAAATACATAGATGGTACTAAAAATATTTCTCCTGTTTTCTCAATCTCTGCAACAAGTGGTCTAGGAGAATACCACAAGCCGCACTGACCCAGTAAAAGTAACCTAAGGGGAGTTTTATTTAAGGGCTTACCTTCAGGTGAGTCAACACAGCAATCCTTCACTCTCCATTTGTCCATAGTCATTTCTGTATTCTGCATTTGATGCAACTTGTTTAAGGTTAACTAGAAAGCCAGCTGTGAAGATATTATTGAAGTAAATTAGGATTTTGTTGCCACCATTTCAAACTATCGCTCTGATTAAATCAGCTAGACTTCAATAAATTTAGGCCACAGTTCAGTTTTATTTATTTATGGACCAAACATCTTGTTTATTTTTCAGTTTGTGTTTGAAACGACTGCATTTTGTTCTTCCCCTCTGTTTGGACAAAGCAAATCCCAACACAGAGAGCAACTGAAACTGTAAAAAGCAGAATCGGCCCGAGTCTTCTGGCTAGAGAAAAAACCTTATTTGACCAACATGTTGCTGTTGTTTTCCAGTCCAAATACCGAATGAGATGTTTGTGCCAATTAGGACTATCTTTCCTGCATTCATAATAATAATCTCTCTCAGGATTTGTTGTCATTCATTTTCAGGATGTAAACAAAATGAAACCAAAGCTCAAAATATGCGTGTGGCAAACAAAATGCTTGTTCTCTACATATTGAATGAGCAAAACGTGTTTACACATTTTACATATTTCTAAAGTTGTTCAAAAGTACAGAAAATATGAACACTTTCTCTCATTTCTCAGCCTGATTTTTTTATACATGCTTGTGTTTTTATTCATCCTTCATTAAGCATTTTTCTCCTGATTCTTCTGAATCTCTTTAACTGTTTAAAAAAGGAACATTTAAATAAATACTACACATCAATGAATAAAAAGGAAATTAGGATGATCAGCAAACTCAGTGGCCACCCCAATTATTATTATTATTTTATTTTATTTTTTGTCTAATCAGAGGAGTGGTGGTGTACCCTGACTGAATGGGATTTATCCAGCAATCAGTGTGTCCTCTAAATGGTTTTGAACCAAAATGTTAATGGAGGGTAAGGGACAACTTTCAGCTTTCTTTGCTTTGTGGGTCTCCTACCTTCGTACTTGATGATTTTTTATCAAATCTAGTACTACCAGCAAGGCAGCTCTTATACACAATTTGTACAGTCTGAGACAGAACTGCTATCAGATACTTATTCTCATGGCAGAAATGCTTGTATAATCCTTAGTTAATGATATACCTTATCTGATAATCCTGTCTGATAAAGATTCCCTGAGCAATATTCCCTAATCCTCCACATCAACAAGGAGGACTTAGAGCTTGACTTTATTGTGTCAAGTCAGGAGAAAAAAAAAAAAAAAACAGCAACAGAACAGGCCTGAGCACAAACGTCTTGAAGAAATAAATAAATGGAAAAGGATATTGTAAGTCAAATAAACCAGCTCACATCCCTATTTAAAATGATAGTTTTATTATGGTGTGAAAATATGAAAATATGTCTTTTCTTAAAAAAAATGTTCCCACATATACAAATGTTGTGAAATTGTATTTGCACAATTTAACAAAAAAAAGAAAAAAAAAAGAAAGAAGAAATGATGTGGGCAGATGCTATTATATTAAAGCATTCAGTCTTCTTTAGTTCACAAATGCCATCAATAATATTAAATCAGATTTAACTGAAAGTTCAGCTGTTTCTCTCGGATTTTCCTGACTCCTCCACATTTGCATCGCTTAGCTAAAGCCATTGTTTACCGAAAGGTTTTATTGGATCACGAAAAATTTCACTGTACAATGATGTCTGTCAAGGGAAATAAATGTATGAGAAACACCATGCAGATAAACCATGAGACAAAAACTACGAAAAGTGGTAACACCGCATAAACATATGTTCCTCAGAAATGAGTGAAAAGACAAGATACAAACTGGTCGGGAAAGCTGACAAGAAGCAGAGAGCAACACTACAAGACCTGGAGAAGTTTCCAACAAGGACTGGTTGTGTGTTACAGGAGACGACAATCTCTCTCTGTTCTCCATATGTCAGCGCTAAATGGTATGGAAGATAGGTAGAAATCTTTTCTTCATAAGAGACATCCAGGTGTGGCTAAATTAACCCAAAACCTTGTAGAAATGTTGTGGTCTGACGAAACTACACTTAAAAGTTGTGGTCACAATTTCCAATTTTTTTGTTTCCCGAAAGAACATCGTGCACAGGGAAATATGGTGGCTTGCGTTTCTTAAGGTGGAACTGAACGTGGATAAATATATTTTAATGCAGCACAGTCACTATCATTTCTGTCCATCTTAAACCACGTAAGACTGACTCAACGAGAGGAAAATTAAAGTGGGCTGATCAGAGTAAATATGAATCTGACAGTAGGTCTGCAGTGTCACCTGAAGAGGGCAGCAGACTAGAGACGTCAACTTCTGCAAGGCAAAATAGACCTTAAGACGAGACGAGCAGTTGCTAATAAAAACTGAATGCTGAACTTAAATCAAATGGTGCTTCAACAAAGTCTGAGTTTAACAGTGTGAACACTTACACTGTTTTCCCTTGCTATAAATCTATTGGTGTCTCAGTTGTTTTTTCTCCTCTCTCTTTTTAATCATAAATGTCACATTATTTATAGCAAATCTCATTTATAAAAGCTAAGGCGTCTCTCTTGTAAATGAGATCTTGGATCTTAATGAGACAACCTGTGTAAATAAATGAATAAAAAAAGGATATGACGTTTGTTTAATCTTTTTTTTTAGATCACAATAATATGGCGTTTAGGTGTGTGCCACAACTATACAAGGAAAAAAAAAAAGAAAAGAGCTTTATCTTTCACTTATTAAAAATGTTAGTACAGTCGTTGAAATTTGAATCATAGTGAAATCTGTTTTACCTTTAAACCTAGAAACTTTTAACCAGTTTACATGAAACTTCTTGAAGTCATTTGGTTAAATACTGGAAACTCGTGACTAAGCCGGTATCCAGTTTTCAGAAAGCTTCATTAAAACAAATTATAAAAACGTCAAATGTATCACATTCGGTGTCTTACTGCATTGCTGCCAGTCGAATGCCCTATCAGGTTACCTCTCCACGGATATAAGAACATCATGTGAGTGATTTGGTCACACGGGGGCAGAATATTGCCTGCATTAGTCGAGACACATGGAAATGGTTTGCTTCCCACACTATTTAAAGCCTTTTTGTGGTGGTGAAGAGAGCAGCCAGATTGACAAGACCAGCAGCAGCATCACACACGTGCAGTAAGTACCTCCTGTCTCCAAGGACATCTTTCATTTTGTACCAAATGTATTTGATTAGAATGTAGTTTTACTGATCTTTAAGATATTGCTGAATATTTTGTTTTAATTTAGAAAAATAGATTTTTATGGGTTTAATGTGCTGTAGTTATAAATTATATCTAATAAGTGTGCAATCTGAGTACAGAAACGTTTCTCTCCTTTCTTTGTTAAGGATTATAATCAATTTTTTTATTCCTTTATGGCTGATATTTTTAAATCATTTAGATAATTTGGACTGAGATGATTAGATGTTATGATTGCTTAATAATATATCTATTTTTTATGCCTTGTAATGTCATTCTACGTTTGACACTCTACTATTGGTCAGTTATTAATCTATTTAAGACTCCTAGTTGTTGCTTTAGAGTAATAAATTTATTATTTATATTTGATTTGTAATTCATTCTCATAAAAAAGGTCTAAATAGAAAATGCCAAATGAATATGTAAAGAAAAGAAGGAAGAAAAAACAGAAAATAATAATAAATTGTTTAAGAAAATCTTAAAAGTAGTTTTATGCCAATGCATATGGACCAGCAAACTTAGCTTTGTAAGGCTATTAGTTCTTAACGACATAACAAGATACTTTACAGGGAAATCTTTGTTTTCGTGAAGCAGCCACATCGCCAATTTGTTTTCTTGCTTTGCTTTAGAAATTGCTCAATCAGTGCCCATTAGTGCACTTCCTGGACACTTGGCTCCTTCAAGCAAATGTGCGACAGGCTCAGTTGCTTGAACCCAATGGCACACATTTACCGCAGCTGCTAGGAAATGATGGGCGCGATCACATTTTCTGGTCTCTTTATCAAATTTACAATATTAGAGAAAATCAAATTGTACAGAGGGTTTTGTTGATTATTACGGAGTCGCCTCTGCTGCAGAGGACGTGCTAGAAAACATAGTTCGATAGGAGAATCAGCTAGAGTTGCGGTAATGCTTAAGTGCAATGTTAACTCACATACAGTACAATGCTAAAATAGATTCAAAATCACTGTTTAGGACGTTCTGACAATAAATAAGCAAATAGGTTACAGCTGCAAGGTGAAAATAAAAAAAAGAAAACCATCTTAATAGACATGATCATTTCTGTTAATGCATAAACAGCACTTTTACTGTGAGTGCTTCTCATCGTTGGACCAGAACAACATTTTATTAGAATGCAGGGACTCCCAAAGAGAAGTGATTAAAACTGATGGCTTTTGGTGACCACAGTTCGCTGAGCCTACAGTTAACCATCAAACTTTAATCTAAACTGACTCATTCTGTCAACCCTAATAGAAAAGTCCTTGTTAGAGTCAATGTTCAGGGCCACTGGTCCATGTTAGATTGCCTAAATGTTTGCTGTGAACTGTCACTGACTGTGCAGAAATGTGGCTTTAAATCAACCGGGCAGCAGAAACAAGACATTTCCACGATGTAACGTTTCAGCCAGACGAGGAAGAAGAAACTCCAATGCCCATGTTATCACATGACACGGCAGCAGTTTCTGAAAGCAAAGCTTCTGCAATATGTGAAGAGGATTCTTGCGAAATTTTACATAGCAAGAAGTAATTTATGATTTGACCTTTGGATGTGACCGATGGGCTTTATGCAACACATTATAAGGTCTCTTTCAATCTTGCTCACCCAGGATCACCCTGTCGGCCACCTGGGACGGATCCAAACGTGCTGCAAAAAAGCTGTGAAGGACATTGTTGTTTTCTACAACTGAAGGGCTTCAGCCTCCAAAATACTCAGTGGATCTGAATGCCTTTCTAGGTAAAGACAAAGTCATATACTTTCCCCTTTTGGCAACACAAGTGGTTGGCTAAGTACATGATCTGAATGTCCCGTCAAAGACCAAATCTTTGTTCATAGCCATGTTTGGTATAGCTTTTGCATTTTGTCATAACACTTCACCGAGAGACTACTGTATTGACTTGGTTTTCTGTTTCATGCATTCTGGATGTTTGGATGTCATAAATACACAAGTGTCGCAAATATAAAGATGTCATTGCTCTCTCCATTGACAATTCATGTGTCGTCAGCTAAGTGATGAACTTCAGCAGAGATGTGGCGCGCCAGACCAGTTGTTACACGTACGTCATAGAGGATGAAGATTCAGCCCTGGCAAGTCTAAATGCAGTCGAGGTGAGGATAGTTTTTCGTCGAAAAACTCTTAACTCCCTTATTCCATACATTGAAACATGAGTCGCAATAAAGGCATCAGACTTTACTTCAATTTTTGCTACACAGACTCGAGACTTGACTCACACTAAAGGTCTAAGACTCTATTCTGATGCTCATAATTGTCGACAAAGTCGATGTTTCTCAAACTCACGTTTTGATTTACTTGATAAACGTAAAAATGATGGTAATCATCTTTATCCATAAATCTATTAAAAATATAATGAATGTCAATGCTTGGTTACAAGACATAAAGAGGTTTAAAGCCTTCTCCCTTCTCAGTTATCACATATTTTTGTTATTACATGGATCCGTAAAGGTAATTTTATACAGTAATAAAATCAGAAACAAACATTGTAACATCTTAGCAGACGATTCATCTTTATTTATCAATTCAAAAATATAAGCTAATCATATTCTATGATTTATTGACTACAAAAATAAGTTGTTAAAATAAAGCCTTGTCCTTTTGCTATTCCCTAACACTTATTTCTCATGATTTTCCCTCAGTGAATAGATTATAAATCTGCCATGTTTTTTGTCCCCAATTGGCTACAATCTTCTCTAACACAGAGAACTGAGCAAACAAATGGTTTGCTCTCTCTGCCGTAAAAAGCCCTAGTTGCATGCCTCATCCTGTTGATCCTTGGCTATTATTTAGATTGCTGTGATTATTAAATGTGGACTTAAATAATTAATTAGTGCTGTATTTTTTTTTTCCAGCTTGAACAAAAAGTTCTTTCTTGTTTGTGGTGTTACAGACTTTTGATGCATTTTGTGAGTGTTTTAGATCCAATAAAGCACAAACTCGTGTTTCTTCATGAAAGCTCTCATTTGTGCAATTAGAACCGACTGAGAATACAGGAAATAAGAACTGCAAACCAGTATTGCACTTTCTTGAAACGCAAATATTTTGCTTGCAGATGATACCCAATTATTTTTATTTTTTGTCCTTTTAATTATTTATTTGAAGCATTGTTTTTGCAAAAGTAGTTTCATAATTCATCAGTCGACAACTATGCAGGATGTTTTCCTATTCCATGCAGGGGCCAAAAATCTGTCTACTGGCTCAAGTAAGAGTTGTGCGACTTTTTTACGGTCATCACCAAGCTTGTTGTGTAACTGTTTGATGCTTTCAAACATTCTTCTTGACCAAATTGCTCATTAGAGAAACCTTAAAGTTTTTGTTGAAGACATTAGCAATTTTCTCTTGTTGGATCAAACAATCAATTTCCCCAAAGGGAGCAAATCATTGAAATTGCTAAAATTCCCAAGAAAATAAGCAATGAATAAGAAAGAATGTTTTCAAAGACAAACAGCTTCTTTTCTCTGTCAGTACCTATGTATTTAGCTCAGATTGCACCAAAAAGTCAGCTTTAAGAAATTAAAGCCTAGGGCCAAATATGAAAAAAAAAAAAAAGCACCCGATACACAAACCAAGCGCCCACAGAGTGGATCAGTATCATGATCATGTTATATATTGCAATCAATATTTCTGTGCAGTTGGCAGAGAAGGGGGACCTGACGCTTCTAGAGAACCTGGTGAGGAAGAGCCCAGAGGTCCTCTGTGAGAAAGATGAATGCGGAGCTAGTCCCCTCCATCATGCTGCTGCAGGGGGCCACGTCTCCCTCATTCGATTTATCACCTCTGTCATAGATCCACAAGGTAAGCGTGATTCAGTTGTATAGTGCGTTGCTTCCTGCTCAATAGGAATGATCATAATCCTGTCTTTGGGTACTTTGAGTAAATGTTTTTCTTTTTTTTTTTTTTTTTACTACTGTCGGTAATATGACGCATCATAAAGAGATCAGGATTTAGAAACATTTGCATAAATGTCTGTGTTTTCACTTGTGTTTGCGTGTCGTGTCACAGAGCTGAACAGCTGTGACGACCAGGGCAACGTCCCTCTGCACTGGGCCGTGGAGAGGAACAAAGCAGAGAGCTGCAGGGCCCTCATGGACCTGGGAGCCAACCCCAACATCCTCAACAATGCTCTCCTGTCCCCCCTGCACCTGGCGGTCAGCCTCGGACACAACAGCCTGTTGGGGGTGAGAAGGCTGAGAGTGCACAGTTAATGTCGCAGTCTAACTTTTTGTTGTTTTTGAATTCTTGACATTTATCACTTTACAACTCACACATATTTTATTTTTAGTGGCTGGGAAATAAAAACCCATCTTTTTAACTTTATTTCAATTTATACATTGTTATTTTAATTTACATGTCACCCTTCAACTATTGAACAAGTGTTAGAATCTTTGGTAACACTTTATTTGAAGGGCTGTGCATAAGTCTGACATGGCACTGTCAAAAACATGACATAACACCTGTCATGAACATAAAGTAGTCTTTATGAATGTCAATGACAGTTGTCATGAAGTGTAATTTGGTAAATAATGACACTTTTAATGTAAAGTTGCTCTAAAAGTTGCATTGAAAGTCTATTAAAAATGCAAACTTTGCATTAAATTGTCATTATTTACAAAACCATGCAAAGTTGGCACTTTTAATGGGCTTTTAATGCAACTTTTAGAGCAACTTAACATTAAAAGTGTCATTATTTACCAAATGACAACTGTCATAGACATTCATAAAGACTCGTTCATGTTTATGACAGTGTCATGTCAGTCTTATTCACATCCCTTCAAATAAAGTGTTACCGAATCTTTTTTTTTTTTTTTTTTTTTGGGGGAAAAAAAAAAAGGGGATTCACC
>NW_015113651.1:154684-181793 GCF_001443285.1 Poecilia latipinna | reverse complement strand
CAATTTGATTTTTTTCCCATCCCCTCAAAAAAAGGTTTTCCCAATTTTTTTTTTTTTTTTTTTTTTAGTGGTAGAATAAACAAGTGGATCTCACTTATTGATTTGTGCAGCCCAGAAAACAACTGGTTTAACACTTTTACTTAGGTGCTATTTGAGAAGGAAATGCTCTAAAATAAACATGAGTCATATTTTTATGATTTTTATTTATCATTTTTTAAAATAAAAATAACTTTTGTACTTTCTACTTACGATCTAATTACGTATAAGTACTTTCTACATATACATTGCTTTGTGTTGATCTACCACATAATATCGCAGCAAAACTAATCAATGTCTGTGGTTAAAATGTGATGGACTGGGAAGAAATTTAAGAGGTATGAGTACTTGCATGATGCGTCATATCGCCAAATGGCAAAATCAACTTTCTTGGGTCCTAAACTTAGCAATGTAACATTTTATTCATTTTAAGTCAAAATAAAAGAGTACATTTATTAACATATATCACATTTTCTCATACATTTTAAAAAGCCTAGCTACTTTAATCTATCTATATATTCCGATAAGAAATACACAGGTGATGGTCAATGCAGCCTTTGGCTCTTCTCCACAACCTGACACAGCATAGTGCAGAATGAAGGACATAGGTGTATTGGTAGGACACAAAATAATATAAAAGATTGCATGACGCTCTGTTTCTTTTTTTTTGTTTGTTTTTTTTTTTTTTTTTAAATCTCTGCCCCTTTTAGATGCTTTTATCCTACAGTGTGACAAACTGCAACCTGCAAGGAGACCTTGGTAACACCCCACTAATACTGGCCTGCTCTCTCAACAACTGTGAAGCTCTGAACATACTGGTATGTTCCGTTTTCCATTAACCACCAGTATAGCATGTCAACAGAACTGTGTCTTATTGGAACACCATGACAGATCTGTCTCCAACAAAACACCGTCTCTTTTTGTCCTTCTTTTTAAAGCTAAAGCACGGGGCCATGCTCTGCACACAGAACAAGCTAGGCCATTTTGCCATGCATGCTGCTGCCTTCGCGGGAGCGAGGAAAGCCATGGAAGTCATTCTGAAGGCTGGTACGAGAATTAAATAACACATGTCGACAAAATCCAGAAGTGCTGACAGTAACAAACGTTTCTTGCAAGGCCAAATGGCAAATTAGGTTGATAGATAACAAGAGCTCACCTTGCCACGGGAGCCTCCGGAGACATTTTCAGGAAAAATGCTTCGCATATTCAGTCCCTCGGAGTGATTCAGTACTCGCGGGAAGATTGTTTGCCAAATGTGAGTTTGTTGGAGGAAGTTTACTTCCAGTACAAAATATTTATGAGGTTTCTAATAGTTTTTGTATTAACAGTTTGGATTGCTTGGATTGTAGCAGACAATTCATTTGGATGAACTTATTACTTCCACCCTCAAAAGTACTAACATAAAAAAACAAAACCAAGTCAAAACAACAGACAGGCTGAATGGGAATTGCCAGTATGTTCGCAGTATACCCTCAACCCTCAGTACAAAGCAACTCTTGATTAAATTCATTGGCAGGAGAAGAGCACGGCCACAATGCAGTGTCCCACATCAACTACCTAGACAAGTCCAAGAGCAGCCCTCTCCATCTGGCCGTGCGTGGGGGGAATTTCGAAACCATCCGTCTCTGCATCGCCACTGGGGCCAAAATAGACCAGCAACAGGTCTGTGACCAACAGATAGTATTGAAATGTCAATACTTTATGCAGACGGTCTGCATAAAGTTGCACTTTCCATAAAGCGTGTAAACCATCAATCAAAACGCAGATGTTCATTTGGTTGTCACCACAGCTTTTCATGTATACGAGGATGACATTTTCATAAGCACATCACAAATGGTCCAATTCGTCTTCAGTCTGTCAATTGCATACTTTGTTAGATTTGCATTTGTTTTGCTTAGTTTTTTAATCTACAACCAATTTGCCTGCACCTGTACATTATTTTACTGGCAATTATGCTAGGACAAGTCACTCTCATCCCTCTCATCAGGGACTGCTTGTTATGTCTAGTTCAGGTTTAGTGCCCAGAGCCACGGCAGCGATGGAGGGCATAGTAATAGCTTCAGTTGGCTAAATTGATACAAATTACCTCCACTTACACTATGGAGTTGAGTTGGGCAATCAGCACCCCCTCTTCTATCAGTCCTAGTTATCTCATGAAAGGCTTGCACTAAAGTCAGCCAGTACGTGCAGGACATGCATTAGGGAGGCATAAAGTATGCGCAAAAAAAATGTTTGTTTGACTTCTTATTCCTGCAGATACGTGTTGCATTAATGCATTGTTCATTCCTAATTCTGCGTGCGGTAACGCAGTGATATTTTGTGGTTTAGAATGATCGCTGCACGCCTCTTCATTTGGCCTGCACTCAGGGTGCTATAGAGGTGGTGAAGCTGATGCTGTCCACTGTGGACCAAGTGGAAGATGTTATCAACCTGACTGATGGGGCTTGCCAGACTCCTCTGCATAGGTGGGTGTTCTCCTGTCATCCCAGCCAGAATTAATGTCAACAGTTTGCCTTCGTTGGGCTCTCAGATGCTTGATCTATTTCACCACAGTGTTATTTGTTAATTAGACTTGAGGAAAACGTTAATGACATTGAACATGTGGGCTGCTATCTATCTATCTATCTATCTATCTATCTATCTATCTATCTATCTATCTATCTATCTATCTATCTATCTATCTATCTATCTATCTATCTATCTATCTACAGAATGTATGTCAAAGGTCTTCATTGATGTCTAATCTGTGACCCTACTGCAGCAGCTATTTTCCCTGCTGTCCTCAGATTCAGGGTTTATAGAAATGGGGATTAACAAGTATTTTTCCATCAGTCAAACAGTTGTAAGAAAAAAAAAAAAAAAAAATTCATCTACTTTAGCCGAGGCACGTGCAGAATCCAACCAAACTGCAAGGCATTTGTGATTGACGTGCGTCATCTGAGGGCACAACTGCGATCCAGGAGATAAAAGGCGAGATGACAAAGGGAAATCTAGTTATGTCACACCCTGAGTTAGATCACTCTTATTCAACACTGGCCACCATGACTAAGGTTGCCAGCTCTTGCAGCTGTGCTTGTTGGTTTACAGCAACTGTGTTTGCTTTTCCAGGGCTACAATATTTGACCACGCGGAGCTGGCGGAGCACCTGATTTCTTTGGTAAATAAAGCGCCACACAACACACATTCTGAACTCGGATGAGGAATCATGTGATTAACCTTTCTTCTCTTTGTAAGCTGTTGCTGCACTTTGACTTTTAATTTGGTGTCACGAGAGCAGTCGAGCCAAATTACAAGTTAATTATTTCATCAATTTAATCGCTTACTTTGTGTGCTTCCCCATGTTTGTTATTGACCAATTATGTTCACTCTAAAGTCACCACAGGGCTGAGTTCAAGGTGCTGCTGAGCAACACTTGTCCACCATCTGTTGCACATGTACACTCTTTTATTAGACATTAATTGCTATGAGAGTGGAAACACCCGAGTTTATTAACGTAAGCTCATTTTGTCATAAAACAAAAGGACAGGAAATCAACCTTAGCCCGTTTAGCTCTAGAAATATATATTTCCGAGATGTAGCCAATATGAGATGAGGTCAGTCTCTGCTTGGTAGCTCAGACATTAAAGTGCAAAATCATTGGATAAAATGGACACCCACAATAGCGAAGTGACTGTTTGCCATATTTTAAAACTAACGTCACACTGAATACACCATTTCCACCATGAAACACACCGGTGGCAGCGTCGTCCAAGGTGCACTGCCTCCAGATGTGTGTGGCTTGAAATACTTTATTCTCTTGCAGATGTTTATGATTTATTCTTATTTGTGCAATTTCAGCTTTTCTGTTCTATTTTTTTATATGTTTAATGTAGTCTGGAAGCAAGGGTAATCCAGCGGTTTTTGAACTGCAACTCCATTTATATCTTTAAGCCAAACCCCTTTTATGTGACCAGCTGACCTCTCCACGCTGTATCTAAATATGCTGTTAATGTCCCTTCACACCACAGCAATGGGAAGGATTCCAGCAAAGAAAGCTGCATGTTTTAGGAAAAAATGCCTCGAGGATATAGAGAGAACATTGCACTGTACGAGTTGATTTGTTTGTAATCTAATCCTTCCCCTTGTGTTACTATGAAATAAAAGATTTTTGGAAAGAGAGGGCCTGCTAAATGCAACTCTTCCCTTGTGCATCTGCAGGAGAGCAAACATATCCAGAACTCATTCAAATGAGCTCTAGTAATAGATGCAGCTACAAATGATTCATCTTCAAAAGGCAGAGGAGTTATAACTGTAACGTTGCTTGATTTAATACATATTCATTCGTATCCACGTTTCTTTTGAAAGGTCTTCAGAAGTAATTGCAGTGAAAATGAGTCCGAAACGTTAATTCTTTTGTGTTCTCACTTCCCAGGGTTCTGATCTGAACAGCACCGACTGTAAAGGAAACACCCCTTTGTTGTTGGCAACCAGTTGTGGAGCATGGAAAACTGTAGCTCTGCTGCTGTCCAAAGGTGAAATAAAATGCCGCTCACATTTACCAGAAGCACTTAAGATTTCCGATAATGTTGACTTGGAATAGGTTGTAAGTATATGCTCATATCTTTTAAGGGGCCAATGTGAATGTGAAAGACAAATGTGGCTGTAACTTTCTTCACCTGGCCATCCTGCAGCCTAAGGGTCTGAAAAACCTCCCAGAAGAAGTGCTACAGGTACCCAAAAATGGTTGCTCCAAAAAAAAAAAAAAAAAAAAAATCACAGCGTAGGAAGACATCACCGTATTGGAATCTAATTAAGGCACTGTCTGTAATCAATTTGTATTGAGCCCTAAAGCGAAACATTGTTTCTAATGTTGTAAATTTCATTGAATGAGCAATATTTTTTCACAGATTTCACAATGAGCGTTTATTACAATATGAAACAGGAATTTATAATAATGGGAGAAGTTTGATGCATCTGATCTCAAACAAATTGACTCACAAATGATAATATCTCTCAGCCTTCCTTGAAAATCTTACTCTGATAACAAGGAAATTTCAAGAAAGGATGGATGGATGTTTGTTGTGTTTGCCTTTTAGAATTTCAGTAAGTACTGTGGCAAAATTTGTAAAAAAAAAAAAAAAAAATGGCCCAAATCACGGAAAAGCTGATAATTCAAATTCAGTAAATAGTCTGAAATGCTGCAGTCAATTTCAGCACAACCTTTGTTTGTTTTATAGCACTTTCATTACCATTACCAACATACTTTTTGAATAGGACTTGAGCGTTATTAGTCCAACATGTCTATGATGTCTCCGACTTTAGCATAGCAGCGTGAAAGCTTTGCTGAACTGCGAAGATAACGAGGGCTGCACGCCACTGCACTACGCCTGCAGACTGGGTATCCATGACTCAGTGAAGAACATGCTGGGCCTCTCGGGTCAAGTTGGCCTTGCATGCAAGTCCAAAGACAAGAAGTCTGCTCTTCACTTTGCTGCACAGTAAGAAAAAAAAAACACCGACTTAACTGGAGTTTGATTCAAAGTTGTTTAGTCTTTCTTTGAAAATGTGTCCTGTTGCCTTGAGTTTCTACCGAAGCCAATAGTGGCTCAGACCTTTACAGTTGTGAATCGAGTCCATCACATATTATGAAAGTGATTGTGTTATTGAAGATCCATCCAACTATGACTTTAAGTGATAAAACAGAGATTTCCACTAGGTCTCTACAATTAAACAAAAGGTAGACAGGTAATAAATTCATGTGTCAACTCAACTAAAAATGTCACCAGATCTTTTAATCCAGTGAGTTATTTTGTTTTTTTTTTTAAATCATAACCTTTTTGCAAAGATTAATTGCAGCACCACACGATGATTCTTCACAAACCTGAAGGTGCTGTCACAAGAACAGAATTCAATTACCTAGAAATGAGAGTAAATGCAATAAATGTTGTGAAAGAACGAACATGAGGCATTTATTCGCATTGATTTTTCAATCACTCACACCTGCTTAATTAGAACTCGAGGGGGCAAAAGAAAACCACGTTATGATGTCATCCTATAAATCTTTGTGAAATCCCGTTTTAAACGCTGCTCAATTTATTGTGCTGACGCAAAGTCCTGCTGACCTTCTTACAAACTTCAGGAGCGCAGAAGAATATTTGTTAACAACACAGCGGAGCAATTTTCAGAGCTTTAAGGATGGCTGGCTCCGACTTTCACTGTAGTATTTTGACTGCAGGTTGAAGCCTTGAGTGTGTGGCACTTTGACTAGACACCTTCTGTCTAAGATGTAAAACGTACAGATGGGATAATCAGTTAGGGCTATATTGGTTTTTAAAGGTGTATGTACTCAACTGTGAAGGTAGTGATATAGTGAAGTTTGAAATAAAAATGTTGATTTTGGAACACATTCCTTAAGCAAGTAAGTCTTTGTGAATTTTAATCCAAGTTAAAATCTTTCGATGATGCTCCTAAATCAGCATGTTTTGTTGTTTGAAACGAGATGTTTTACTCTCCTTTGTGCTTTACGTCATAATGTCAGACAGTCACCATACGTGTTACGGCATATTAGTGTTCCCGCCTCCCTTCCTCCTCCTTATTTCTTTAAGATACGGGCGCATCAACACCTGCCACAGGTTGCTGGAGTCCATCACAGACTCTCGTCTGCTAAACGAAGGTGACGAGCGAGGCCTGACGCCACTCCACTTGGCTTCCAAGGGGGGGCACACCAAGGTGGTTCAGCTGTTGCTGCGCAAAGGAGCTCTCTTTCACAGGTGCGACCCAAATGCTGGATCGTTGCGTTTACAGACAGCGTGCATAGCATTTGTAACGACTAAAAACACGCGATCATGTCGATACTGATATTTTAAGCCAAGTCGATACGTTAAGCAAGTACATTTATGGCATACAAACCCGTGAACTTTTGTTTTTCAGTGATTACAAAGGCTGGAGTTGTCTACACCATGCCGCCTCTGAAGGATACACACAAACTATGGATATACTGCTCTCTGCAAACCCCAAGTTATTGGATAAAACCGATGAGGATGGGGTATAAACGAGTGTTTTTTTTTTGTTTGTTTTTTTTTTAGAAACAAATCTGCCTTTTCTTTGACAACAGTTTTACCAGGCTGTACAGTTAGCTCTGTTATCAAGCATGTAATCATTTTGTTGTCACACTGACATGCCAGAACACTGCACTCCATATCGCTGCGAGATCTGGACATGTGGCTGCAGTCAGAATGATGCTGGTCAGAGGGGCTGAGCTTGTGCTGAACAAGAATGACACTTCCTTTCTTCACGAAGCGCTGCAGAACGGGAGAAAAGAAGTGGTCAACGCTGTGATTGACAGCGAAAGGCAAGTCATGAAAAAAAAAAGTCTTGATCTTAAAGAAATAGGTAGTCTTGTTCAAATTTGTGATCGTTCTAAATATAGAAACATTAAGACTCAACTATACGCTTTTACTCTTGCAGGATTGAGGAGGCTTTGCGACTGTTTGTTCCCGGTTCCACCCAACGATGCCCCATTCTTGACATGATTGAATTTCTGCCTGAGGGCTGCAAGGTTTTACAAAAAAAAAAAAAAAAAACTTTCATCATGAATCATAAATAAGTTCTTTATGCCATTTTCTGCTACGTGACTTGTTGTGACTAAGATTGGAGATCAAATTTAAAGTTCTGTCACTGTGACTCGTTCCTACAGCATCTGCTTGACCGCTGCGTGAAGGAGTCTGATGATGACCACAACAGCCCTGACTACCATGTAATTTATCTGCAACATGCACTATGAATACATCAGCCCGAACATCATTAAACTAAAAAACAAACTAACTAGATTTCTGTATATTGTGTAGATTGAATATGATTTCAGATGGCTGCAGGCTCCCATTTCGCAGAAGCTGATTGAGCAGGGCTACGCTCCTAAGCCTCTAGCCGCAGTCAATGTAAGTTTCCTCGATCACTACTATGTGAGTGATCATGATTGAAGTCAAGTGTCAAGTTGATATCAAGAAATGTCAGCACCCGTTCATAAGCAATTTGGCTAAATATGTCTCGACTGGTAAAAATCTAGAAACTTCTGCACCTGGTTCTTGGTCTTAAAAATCTCTTATATCGCATGTTATATGCTGCTGAGGAAGAAGGGTTAAATAAATGTAACTTGACCACAGCCGTACTTACTGAGAGCAGCAATTTAAATCTTTTCTATGTTAAAAAATAAAAACCTTTTATTCACAATTTCTGCAGGCGATGGTGCAATATAACCGCATCGAGCTCCTCAACCACCCAGTCTGCAAAAAGTATCTGGGAATGAAATGGTGTGTATCAAACAGTTTAGGGACTGAACTTTATTTCACTTCTTAAAGTGCTTTTGTCGTATTTCATTTCAAAATTTTTTTTTTTTTTTTTTCCCCACCCTCCACAGGGTTGCCTACGGGAGCAAAGCTCATGTGCTCAACATGTTTCTGTACCTGTTAGGGCTGCTGCCCTTAACAAACCTGATAGTGACCCTTCGACCCTCTGTAAACACCACCGAGACAGGCGAACTCGACATCGTCATGGTTCCCACTTCATTCACAGAGGTATCATGAAGTGGCCTGTAGCGTAAGCTAAGCTATTCAAATAATAAATGTGTAGTGATCTAACACCACTTGTTTCAATCTTTTTTTTTTTTCTTTTTTTTTCCTAGCAAAGTATGTTCTTGTCCTTCTGCATGGTGATGGTCTTGATCACTAACGTCTATTCTATTGGAAAAGAAGTGGTGCAGATATCACAGCAGGTTGGAGTTACACTGTTACTCATATATCATTAAACTATGAAAGAAAATTATTCCATAAACATATTTCTCTACTAAACCTAGCAGCAGTTTTGATAGATGAATGTGAACTAAAACAGTAAACATCACATTTACTGTTTACTTTGCATGTTTCTAACACACACACACACACACACACACATATATATATAAAAACAACTTTATTCACCATAATCCATTGCTACCCCAAAGCGTTGGAGTTACTTCAGGGACGGGTCGAACCAGATAGACTGGATGTCGGCTATCAGCTCTCTTTTGTTCGTCGTTCCCCTCATGGTCAACGCAGAAGGTTCTTGGCACTGGCAAGCAGGCGCAGTGGCCATTTTAAACTCCTGGATTGGGTTTCTCCTTTATCTCCAGAGGCACGTTGACTCCGACTCTAGCACTGCGTGTATTTCACCGTCACGTCTTTCTAGTGTTGTTGAAGTTGGACAATTTTCCCGTGCTTCAGGTTTGAGGGTGTTGGCATTTATGTCGTGATGTTTGGGGAGATCATGAGGACATTGCTCCGTATCGTGATGCTGTTTGTGTATCTGATGTTGGCGTTCAGCTTGGCGTTCCACGCTCTGATGCTCAACCAGGTAAGTGAGAGCACAAACACAAATAAACCTTAGCAAGTGCATACATCTATATATATATGCATAGTACATATTCTGTGCATGCTATGACATAAGTTTTTGGTTTATGTGTTATGATCTACATATACACATTGTCACTTTGCTCTGTCAACAGGAAGAGTTTAACAGTGTGCCGCTCTCCGTGATTCAAACCTTTGTGATGATGGTCGGAGAGTTGAACTACCAGAACAACTTCCTGGATGCTTACTTGAACAACGAGCTTCCATTTGGTGTCTTGACGTATGTCATTTTCGTGAACTTTGTTCTGCTCATGCCAATCCTCTTGGTGAACCTGATGGTAAGTGTGCTAGCATTTTTTATTTATTTGTTTTTTTATTGCACCTGGTTATTTCATATGCCCGAAATGCGCTTCAAAACATAAGTTATCAAACTGTTAGGATTTAAGATATAAAATTAGTCCAATAATTTGAATGCATTCTTTACGATGTGCATTTTATTCTATATTTACTAGGGGAAATTTTAGAGATTTAAGAGCTTTGAAACAACTGAATACATTTGTTGAATTGCAAACATTTTTATATGCGCATACTTAACTAAACTAACTGGATCCTAATATGTTATTATTATTTATCCTAAGTAATATAAAAAATTACTGAAGTAGCAATAATTTGTTTAAATTTAAGTAGAATGGACATACTTTTTTTTTTTTTTAGAAGTGTAGCCTGGTAGAAAGTTTTACTTGTGGCACTTCTGAAACTGGTTAAGGAATTGTAGAAAGCTTATAAAATACATTTTAACACGGAGCATGGTGACAAAACTTTTCCTGATAATCATAGCTGAGATATTTGCACTTGTTCATCCCACAGATAATACTGCCCTGGGCAGTGAGCCATAACAGCCTCATCAAAAGCCTCCTTGCAAGACATACATCTTTTTTATTGATGCCTATAAAATTGCTTACAAGCTAACTGTCTAACAGTGAAGGACAAATACTACCCCAGCTATGACATAAATACAGTATTTATATAATGAATGGGGTTTTATTATGTAAATAAATAAAAAAAATCGTGATCACTGTTTTGCTTTTTTTGTGGCAATTTTGGCAAAAATGTTTTTGACAATGACTTCTGTCTTTCATGTAATGTCTGTAGATTCCCCACTGTTTAGTGTTTTGTGACCCACAACTCTGTGCTTACTTTAACTTTAACAGACTTTTCCTCCTTTTTCAGAATATGTCCCATGTACATGTGTTGCATTGTGTTTTTTGGAATATGCCTCATGTAAATCTTTTTCACTAAATTGACAGTGCTTACAGCACGTTATGCTTCTATACACCGTTTGACGATCCGTTGGTGGCTCTGCCTTGCAGATCGGTTTAGCAGTCGGAGACATCGCTGAAGTTCAAAGAAACGCTTCCCTGAAACGAATAGCGATGCAGGTAAGTTTGGAGATGGACCCTCCTGACAATGCTTTACAGCTTACTCTGATTTTGGACTGTCATGACTGTGCATTAAAGCCACCAGGATTGTAAAATCAAGTGCACAGTTGATGTAACAATTTATTGTTATTGAGGCCTTTTTTTTTTTTTAAAGTTTGGGATCAAGTCCAAGTAACGTTATAAGAAGCGGGAGATGTTGAATTGTGTGCTATCAATGCAAACTACAAAGTAAACTATTAATATCCTGCTCTGCCATGCTTAAAACAAACCCGGCAATGAGGCAGTGCTATAAAACAATCAGTGTGGCAGATGTGTCTCAGAATGATTAACTGCGTTTGTTTAGTTTTCTAATGTGGAGTTTATGTTTCCCCTCTGATCTAAGATTGATCTCCACACATCCCTCGAAGACAAGCTCCCTTACTGGTTTATGAAGCGAGTGGACAAACCCTCAGTCACCATCTACCCCAATCGCAAGTGCTCCAGGGTGTGTGCCGTGCCTACGTTTGTAATAAAATCATGTCAGTTTCCGCTTTTATATGAAAATTCACTCTTTCTTGCAGCACTTCCTAAAACAAATGATCTCTGGGGAGGACGAAAGAAGCGAAGTCTGGACTCGTCTGCAGTCCAAATCGCAGAGCTGCACGTTTGTGGAGAATGAGCTCAAAAAGCAGAAGGCCAGGTGAGACACCTACAAGTAGCTGATCACGAGTAATTCATTTCTTTAATTGCCTAAAAGCTTAAAAGCATGATTTACCTCGGGATGCCAAAGGAAGCTTGAAATAATCATCATAAATACAGGACACAGTAATCCATTGCAAAATATAGTATAGCACTGAAAGGTGGTAATCCTATGAGGTGCAACACACTTAATTTTGTTATGTCTGAGCGTCCCCTAGTGGTGAATAATTGTAGTATTTAATGTAAAAAGATACACTCACAGTGCCTTGTGAACGTATTTATAGGTTTTCCACTTTTTCCCTAATCTTTATTGTATTTTCATGTTTTGTTTTTTTTTTGTTTGTTTTTTTTTTTTTACAAAAGTAATGCATAATTTTGGAGTTCAGGGAAAAATATGTCCATGCTTTATTCTTTTATTCTGAAATGTATTGCATGTATGCCTGATAATTCTGTATACATCCTCCTTTTGCCACACCCGCAAGTGCTTAGTCATGTCAAACGTTGCACTACTCAGTACTGAAATTTTGCCACATTCTTAATCTTATTCTCAAAACACCTCAATCTCAGTCAGATTGGACGGAGACATACATTTTTAAAGCCTTGCCACACAGACCCCCACCCAGACAGTTGCTGCCTTCGACAGTTTTCCGTTTTCATTTGCTTCGTCGTTTTTGGCAGGATGAAGGAAATGTCAGGCATGTTGGAGAAGCAGCACTGCCTGCTCAAGCTCATCATCCAGAAGATGGAAATCTCCTCTGAGGCCGAGGAGTCCGACGGTCCCGTGACACTGAAAGGCAGCATGTGGCCCAGCTTGGGTCATAGCAAAGCAAGGGGCCGCAGCACGTCACGCTGGGTCCCGCTGATTAAGGCCATCGAGGCCAACCGCAAATAGAAGAGACCTACACAGCATGAACTTTTCTGATTTGCACAGTGAATTTCCACTGATACATAGGTGTAGTTGTCATTTTAACATGTAAAACTATGTGTGTGACTGTAATTGCTCAAATCAAGATCAAGTCCTCAATTGCAATATTTGCTTTCTGAAAGACGGAAGGAAAGGAAAGAAATATTGGATAAGTCAGGATGGAAATGAATGTAATCTTGTGTTGTTTATTGTTGCTGTCTCTATGTAATGCTTTAATGCAGTGGTTCCCAAATCCGGTTCTCAAGTATCCCTGCCCTGCATGTTTTAGACGTTTCTCTGTTCTAGCACACCTGATTCAAATGACCGCATGACCTCTTTTCTGCCACTAATTGTTGCAGAAGTCTGTTAAGTCAGCCACAGATTTAAGTCAGGTGTACGGAAGTAAGAATACACCTGAAACATGCAGGGCAGGGCTGAATTGAAGAGCAGGTTTGGAAACCACTGCTCTATATGCCACATCTACTCTCACAAAATATATTTCTTAATTTCTGTCACTACTCCCAAATAAAGCATAACATTACCCTGCACAACACGGCTGCAAATAATTCTAAAAGTTTTCATCTAAGCACGTACGATACCACATGAACAGTGTAAGGAACGAATACATCAGACATCTGACTTTTTTTTTTTGCTTTTATCGCCTCGAGTCCAGTGCTGCAAACTGCTTTGGTGAAGATCATGGGAACCACGAGACGCAAACAGAGTTCAGGCTCTGACATCATGAGCCTGCACCTGTCCCTCTGCTTCTCGCAGCGGACCTCTGGTGGAGGTCAAGCCCCCGTCAAAGTCTCTGCTGATGGAAAAATACCTACTCCGCCTTTAGGTCCACTTTAAAGTGTTATTTATTACCACTGGCCTTGGATTTAATTATCCCCAGGGCAAGTAGAGCAACCATAAAGCCATCAATTACATCAAAGTTTAGGGTAATATTTTTTTCCCGTTTTACTCTAGGAAGTGTGTGCATAGAATGACCAATGAGCGCAGTGTTTTATCTCCGCCTGTTCTCCCTCTGACAGTGAATGAAGCACCAGGATGAATGATGTCATATGTCATACAGCTGATGCCTTTTTTGTGTCCGTCACAAAAAAAACAAAAAAAAAAGATGACGGCTCACCAGATGATCGGTAAATCCGACAGCAGAATCCCTTAGCTTGCACCTTCATAGGTGTCAGTCAGGCCGTCCGCCTCGCTGACGGATGCGGTGATAGAGGATGGGGTTGGCAGACCGCCCGAAACTCTCGCTATGATTCCGGCATAACTCAATATCTCAACGTCATGACTCACCCAAGGATATGCTAAGAGCAGGAATCCCTGCAGGGTCCGGTCGATCGCTGGTCTGTTGGAAAGCTGCATGGAAAAGCACATGTGCAAGGAATGAGTCCCTGCTTCAGGGAACATCGATAGACTTAGAAAAGAAGGAAGACCGAGTCACAAAACTGTCGATTACTTTTAAAATGACTGACATGCTTCATAAGATTAAACATTTAAGTTGATGGGAAAGCTCTGTCAGGTTGACTGGAGGGTGCCTGTAAATGTTACTTTTTCAAAGTTTCGAATTTTGCCACCGATTCATTTGACATCAATGCGCTTGAATCGAAATCGTTCCATCGCAGCTCAGTTGTGATCAAAGTCAGTAATGCAGTGGAAGAGGAATCTTTGTCCTCTAGTGTCAAGGTTTTTTTTTTTGGAACCTCTAAAAGTTTTCCTCGCTGTCCTTCTCTCTACTTAACTCCATCCATCTTCTCTTCACCTCTGCTCCTTTTGTCCTTGCTGAATAAAACACATCCCCACAACACATTTCTGCATCTGCACCATCCAGCAATTTTCACTGTGGGAGGGGGGAGAGGGGATGTGTTCAAGATTATTTGGATTTTTAAATTCCTGCCACATACGGAGCAGCCCCGAAATATCATCCTGTCTAAGGGAGCACCTTCTTTTCTTGCAATCTGCACCAATTGCATCTGGTGTTTCACAGAACTGCCTTTTGACAAGTGGTTTCTTCTTGCTACTTTTTAAGTACGATATATATGGAGGTGTTGTGACAAATATGAAGGCATGTTCCACAAAGCCAGACACAAACATATCAGTTGCACGTAGATCATTCTTGGCTAAATCTTTCTTCACGTCTTTTTTTTTTTTAGTTGACACAAAGCACATTTTGTTAAACATTCTAAAAAAAAAAAAAAAAAAAGAGTAAAAACATGGTTCGTTCCACAAATCCGTCACCTTTTCCCGGTCAGTCAGTCGCTTCGGTAGCAGGTTTTTAACAGCGCCCTCTTCGCTTCCCCAACAGGTGTTACTCTTTTTCTCTCCACACCAAATCTTTAAGCTGATTGTTACACGAGATCCTTTTGAGGACGCAAAAAACAAACACATAATCGCCGCACGTTCAGCAGTTAAAAAAAGAAACGCTGCTACATGTGAAAGAAGATGGGGCCTCTTTGCATCTGCCACACCCTTGTCATGCCAGCACTCCAGATGTCATGGGAACCTCTAACAGCTGGGGCTGGTGCACAAGGGCTGCGTGTGAAAGGCCGCTCCATCTGCAGAAACCCAATCCCTCTGTGAAACCAGCAAAGGATTAGGTGCTTTTGATAAGCTCCCTAAGACATTTCTATTAAAGCACATCTGTAGGAGCAACAAACTGCAAGGACATTTACTATGTGTGTGCAGCAGCCGCATTTCTAGTGGGAAGGTTGCAACCTCCTGCACAATACACCGGGGGATCCTGTGTTGCTTTGGTAACATCAATCCCCAGACAGTGACCAGGGATTACCCAAAAGCAGCCATTAATTCACAGTGCTTAGCCAAATTATTCGGCTGGAGATGTGCAAGTCAACTGTTTAACAGTTTCCACAAAGAGACAGAGTTGCAATCTCACTGGGGTCATGGAGGTTTGGAGAAAAGGGGAGGAGAAATGCAAAGAGGCCAAGCGCACGACACTTACATTTGAGGGGTCTACATTCAGTTTTTGAAATGTAACTCATTACTTTGTAAGTCCATTGAATGCTGGCCTTCTGGGCCCCCTGCAGCTACATCGTAACTACATGGATTTTTAAACTGGCAAGGATCCAATCAGACTTTTTGTTTTTCACCTTTAACAAAAAGAAACTGCTGCACTTTTAAAAAGCCATGTCAACAGGCTCGACTCCAAGTGATCCCGAGGACGACGAGATATTCCACGGAAGTGTCTCTGCAAGCATGAGGAAAATCACCCGCCTCAGTGCCAGGCGGTATTTGGACAAAGATCTGGAAGACGAGGGTGTGGAGAGGGGGATGCAGCAGGACCACAGCAGGCTCTCCAAGGCACACCAGAAGGAGTCGAGGCAGTCTCAGAGGAACGCCGCCAACGCTCGGGAGAGGGCGAGGATGAGAGTGCTGAGCAAAGCTTTCTCTAGACTGAAAACGAGCCTGCCCTGGGTTCCCGCAGACACCAAATTGTCAAAACTGGACACTCTGCGTCTCGCGTCCAGTTACATCTGTCACCTCAGACAGATCCTGCAGGAGGACCGGCTGGAGGACAGCTTTGCACATCCAGTCAGTCTGGTATGAAACTTCTCCAACAGCCGTGCTTGGTAAAAAAAATAAATAAATACTTTAATGGGAAATAAATAATCATGACCACATCTGTCTCATGTTAAGGCTTAGACGTTTTTTTTTTTTTTAATCATTTTTTGAGAGTAAAATTTAACCTAATTTCTTGTGTTATTTTTTCAGACGTGGCCCTTCATGTCGACAGGAAGATCAGAGGAGGACATTTCATCCGCTGTAAGACTTTGTGGCACTACAGCGTAGTCCGTCCCTTCTCACCTAAAAAAAAGCATCTCCAGAACTGACTCTGAGATTTGCTTTCATGTTCACCTGTCTGCATATTATGGTTTTGTAGTTAAACAACTCTTGACTAGGAACTGCAATGTTTTATTGTGTACATGTGTTGTGTTCAGGCCTGCTTTGTTTTTTAGCCTTTAGGCGTTTTGGAATTGTATTTGAATTTGTTTTTTTTTTTTTTTTCAGTTTTTGTGATGATATTGGTCTGTTTGCTGAATCAGAGTATCATTAAATAGCATGGGTTTGATTTAACATCAGTAAACAAACAGGTTTATGGTAAATACGCAAAGCTTGTGTAGTGCTATTCAAATCTTATTGACGTCTTATAACATTTTAGCAATAACTTATGGTACACAATTTGTGCTATTTTCACAAATACATTCAAATCCAAGCCTATTTTGTTACTGTGGATTTACATTGGTGTAATAATAAATAGAGAAAAAAAAACACTAATGGATTTTAATATTTCTTTATTTGCTACATAAGAGACAGATTTTGTGTTTTAAGTGCTAAGGCATTTTTATTTCAGTAATTAATTATCAGCTGATTGTGCAAATTGATAAAGCTCTCAGCCTCCACTAACATAACGTAACAGCAGCCGGTTGTGAAAGTGTTTGGTTTGAATCATTTCCTTTATCATGACGTGTTTCTGCTTCACATCATAAGTCACTGAAAATCCCTTCTGAGAAAAAAAAAAAAAACAAACTTTGAGCTACCCCTTTACGGTAATAAAACTCTATTGTGCATTTGGGCTCACAATAGATTTGTATGGATTTGAAAACAATCTGAAAACAAAACAGGCCTCCATTAGTCTTTATATAAAGAGTTGTATTTATGGTCACCTGCAGTATTTCCAGCCACCCCAGTGGAGCCTTCTTTCAGCCAGCTCCTCTGCAATGCAAAGCAACATTTGAGGATGGCTCAGCTCATCTCAGCGCTCCACTGCCCACAGCTTCAAACAGCTGAGAGAAAACTCTTGCTCACCTGATTGGTGACAGAGTTCATAGTTGTCCCCTGTTGGACTTTGTGCTGGTGCTCTGATGGACTGCCGATTTGTCCGGCACAGTTTACAGCCATTGCCTGTAAACTGTGTGGTTACAAACTGATGGATTTGTATCATACACCAATCTCCCGCTGTCATTTCTTTGGTCCTGTATCCTAAACTTTTCACTGTTTTATTTTTCTGTCAGTTTTAGCCTTTTTAGAGCTGAAAAGACATCTGCACCTGTCCCAAGGCCCTTCCTTAAAGACTTAGAAACAATTCTGATCCCCAGGCTCAGCAAAGACTTTGTTGGGATTGTTTTTGGAATAAGGTTCGTCTGTGTGTAGAAATACTTTCAGCTGTTTTTGTTAACCTGTTTTCTTTGGCATATTTGTGTACTTCTTTTTTTTTTGTTTGTTTTTTTTGTTTACAGATATGGTTTATTCCTGAAAATTATGAACATTTTTAAATAAAGTCTATGAATTTTTCTTTAATTCATAGACTTCAGCGGTAAATGACAATAAACACAGAAAAAGCCTACGATAAAATGAGAAGGACAAATGTGTCTGCCACTTCTGACGTTCTTAATATTCTGTAATACGCCATATCGGGTGCAAACATTCTTTTATTTCTCACATAACTTCTAGAAAATGTTTAAAATAGTGACTGCTCGTTAAATATCAGGAAATACATCTTTAGCTATCTTGAGGAGCACATGTGGTGTTTTCTCTTTTGTTTGTTTTCAAAATCTGTCTGGACCTCACATCTCATCTGCCAGCAGGGGTCTTGAGAACTTGGACCATGTAGACTTTCAAAATTCAGTCAAAACAAAGTTAAAGGATAAAAACATCCTGTAGGTTTGAGTTGGAAGAAGGTGAAAGTCAGTGGCAGAGCATCGTGTTCAGTCAGCCAAACTTGCAATTCCCAAATGTGCAAGCTTGCACTCAACAGCCTCCACTCTTCGTAGACAGAATGGATACTAGTGATCTCTTGATGCTGCAGCTCTTTCATCTGGTTAAACCCCACAACGATGGGAGCACAGATGGATCCAGATCTTTTCCGAGGCGGTCTACTGGGACGCCCGGACAAAAAAACTGTTTCAACACAGAAACAGGGAGAAGAGAGGATGAGTTTTCATCAGGTTAGTGCAGAGCTGCAGCTGTTGCCATCTTGGTGAGTTTCCCAGATCCTTAAACCGTTCTCCTGGGACACACCGGTCACTGCTGGACCCAAGCAGCTAATGAGCTGCCTTCTCACACTCGACTGTCCTCTGTTCTTGGACCGTTCCCTGCAGTTGGGGCCCGAAAATGTAAAAGTGACTTCTAAATGCCTGATGTGCAACTTGACTGCACCGAAAATCAGCTCCCATTAATCAAATCTGGCAAGATGTCAACAGAACTCGGAGTCTAGCAGAGTTAGCATTTCTGTCACACATGATGTGCATTTTCAAAGGATAAAGGTTTTTTTTTTAACAAATGATTTTCTAAAAATACATTTTCATGACAAGGAGGATGCATGGTGAAGGATACTAAAACAAAGCTGCGTTCTAAATTATATTGAAAGGCGCATTGAGGTTCATGTCTTTGACGCTACAAGGCTGCCACCTAGTGGTGACAAGCAATGTCAAAATACATAATAAGGTTATTTGGAAAGATTTTTGAAGACGTAAATGTAATTTACAAACATTAATTCGGAATGACATCTCTTCCTCATGTTGTTTTTGGATTCATGCAACCCTGGTGGCCTCTTGCACCCAACATTGATACCTGATTCCTCCACACACTTTTTAGATCAGAAAAACAACAAAAAACAAATTAAGGTCTCTAATTATGCTGGCTACAGTCTAATAACCACAAGATGACATCAGCTAGAAAAGTGCTTAAAGAATAAAAATGCCTCCTTGAAAATATCCAGTTTGTCCATCTGGACTTTGCAAGAGAACAGCAAACATCTAACACTGAAAGGTGGGAAAAAATTCATCAGGATGGATTCACATCAAGCATGCAATCTCTTTCAAAATATCACTGAGAAAGTTTGGTCCACTCACAAGAGAGAGTTCCTTTTTGAAAGCATTTTGTCTTGTTTTGGGGTCATGGCTGGAGTTTGGTTATAAACGTCTTCTGGACTTATGCACAGCCTGTTTCAAATTAAAAATGTCCTCTGAGTTCGTAACCGTCTACATTTTTTGGTTTCACACGACCTGATTGTGATACAACACAGTGAAATGTCGATCCTTGTGATTTTATGCCAATCTTACCATTTTATTACGGGAGGATAATCAGAGAAATGGGAACCAGTGTGACGATTACGAAACGAGTGGGAGAAAGAGTATGCCACCGAAAAAAGCGGATTGTGTTCGATGAAGCTGAGTTCTTCTGTTGTGTTTCAGTATTGACGAAGATTAATATCCTAAAGCAAGAAAGGCTGCAATGCATTTTTTTTTTTTTGCCAAAGTGTCAATTTTGATCCCTAACATTTGTGCAAAAGACACATCAGCAATTAATCAAAAATGTTCCAACATTGAAACACATTTTTAGCAGAGTAGAAAAAGAATTGGAAAAAAAAAAAAAAAAAAAAAAACTACACGAACTCGCAGTAACATAAACCGCTGAGAACACAAAGGAACAAAATCAGGAGAGCAATGATGAGCAACAACCAGAGGGAGGACAAAATAGCAATAAAGAAGAAAAGCATCAACAAAACAGGACAATTTGTCTAATCTAGGAGGCATTTATACTAGAGGAGTTTATTACATGATGGTTGGGGGGAGGGGAGTGATTGATTACTGATGAGGCAAGATGGAGGAGCAGGCTCGAGGCATCCGAGGACAACTAATAAAAGGGAACGACTAAATACAGGGACAGCTACAGAATACAGCAAGAAGACACAGGAGACCCCCAGAAACTACAACCAACACAAGACTGACTCAAAATGTAAACACTTGGATACAACAATAATTGATAGAAAAACAACAACAACAACAACAATCCCACTCCCTTCTACCTCCCACCCCCTTCCAAAGACTTTGATATCACAAAGGCAGACAGAACAGTTAATACAATGTTTTAATTAATTTTCTTTCTTCTCAGGTTTAGGTTTATTTTACTGCAGCGTCATTCAGATAGTTGAACTCTGCAGCTGCCATATTTATTGGAAAACCTGGTATGAATGTGTGTTATCTTGTCTTTTTTCATTTTTAGAAGAAATGAATAGACGTGGGCATCTGTACGTCATATGAATATTGCATTTCTTGCAAACATTCATCCGTCCTATGTCTATGCCGGCTACCGAATTTTTTTTCATATTGATTCTAGGGGAAACATTTCAGTACAGGATAGCTTTATCATAGACAGCTGCACGTTTCAAATGATGTCTACTTTGAGGAGAAATGGAGAAACACAAATTATCTCCTACTTTAGTTGGATTATATTTATCAATATTTAAGAAAAACACCTTTAGACAAATGTTTCACAGTGATAGTTCGTGCAGAATCTTTACCAGACAGCACTGAGTTATGTTACTGATACATTATTAGACTTCAGAGAACTATAATTTTCTTGTCCAGCAGAGGTCAGTATTTACTCACGTTTGTCAACATGATAGCGGCGTGCTATTTGCTCGGAATTAGGACGCATCATACGAAGTTACGCTTTCCACAAAATTTTCAGAGCCAATCCAAAACGTTTTTTTTTTTTTTTTTTTTTACCACAAAGTAATTCCGAGCAAATGCATTTCTAAGTCATCGGTTTGAAAAGATCTGGCACAGCTCCACTGTTTTCATACATCAAAAACATTTTTCATTTGAAAGATAATTTCCATGAACAGGAAGGTACTTTGTGTCCAGTGTCAACATGAGAAGTTCAGCGAGGCTCCCTTTGTAGCTACACCCAGGAAAGCACCGAGTTTGCTCCCTGAAACTTGCAGGAATCCACCCCAAGTGCTCTGACTAATCCTAGAACGCTTTGCTACTTCTTATCAACTCTAACTTGACCAGGATTATTAAAATTTTATACGTTTCAGTCATATTTATTTGATGGACACGTTGCTTTTTTTGGGGGGGGAATATATACTTTTTTTCAGATAGTGACATTTTAACCTCTAATCTCTGATCTCACAAAACTTATAAGATTTATTTGTAAAGTTTGCAAGCACTAATGTCCTATGAAATCAGGACCCAGAGCAACAAAGACAATTGCAAACGAACCTGAGACAGAAAAAAAACAACAACCAAAAAAACAAAAAAACAAAAAACTTTTGTAATAATTTTGGAGCATGTGCATAGACCTAAGAGTGACATATTTGTAATCACTGGGCGTTTGCCAATGCAACACAAGATTTTAATGTTTACATTTGTTCGGTCAGATATTGTCCACGGTATCTGACAAAAATATAAACAGCGCTCCCAGATAATTAATCTCTATGGAATAAGTGGAACAGTTGCTATGGGACATTGGTTGTAATGCTTTTAAATTATTATTGTATATCTTGTGTTTTCTTTTTAGCTGAAGACAAAATGATCTCCAGTGTTTTCTTTCCAAGATTTTCTTTGCTGAAGTGTAAACAAAGTGTAAACTGTTGGGAATTAAACTGAAAATCTGAAGCAAATACACTGTGCACACTATTTGTGTAAAAAGGGACGGTTTTGTTGGCCAAGTGATCTGCTCCTCATGTAGAAGACACTCTCCTCTACTCCACAGATGATTTGGTTGCAGCGAGTGACTGGCGATCTTGCTCTCAGGGGAGGACTGGCGCTCTTTGTGTCGTGATGAGCTGAGTTCTATGAAAAGAAGACATAAAGAAAAAGAGACCAGGGAAAAGACTGGAAGGGAGATGTGAAAAGATGGAGGGATAAAAAAAAGTAGGAAAGCCTGACAAAACAGCGTCCGCATCAGCCTTGCGGGCATTCCTCCGTCCACCATTGTCTGAGTATAACTTGGCGGGAGGACAGAGAACAGAATATCAGTCCTGAGCTGCTTGGGTGGAGTCCTGATTCGTGCTTTGCTGCCAATAACAGCCAAGAGGAAATAGATATTTGTGTTTGCTCTCAGGGTGTCATCCAGACAGCCTGGGCCTTGTTTACAAGAACTGGGCGGTGGCTGCAGCTCATTATCGCCTCCTAACCTTTCTGTGTCTCTAACGATGAAATTCACACCACAAGGTTGTTTCTCCAGACTTGTTTTGGATGCTCACTTACTTTCACTTCAGAGGGATTGATCAGAACTGTACACTGCAGGCGGTTCAGATCTTACTTGCAGAAAGTAGTCTTACTTGCTTGGCTGCTTCATTGAGTAGAAATCGGGATCATTAGCAAGCAAAGACTGACTTGGACTCTTATCATCATATGAGTTCAAACTCAAAAATATCATCATATTTTATGCAAAAACAATTTCATGAGCCTTTAAGCTATTGTCTTGTTTGTATTGGGGTAGTAAGCTTCACAAAACCTGATCGATGTTAACAGGGGAAGTGGAGGTCAGAAGTGGTGCATCACAAAAGATTGTCCCAGTTGAAACGCATAACAAGAACGGTACATGTAAAGTATTTCTGATCATAATAATTGTATTAAATTAAAATTTGATTTTAAAATAAATTTTTTCTATACTATCCAGAACCACTGAGCTCCAAAATACTTTCATTTTTTGCCACATTTCATAATTTACACTATCCTCATAGCTTTTTTTAAGATATAGACTTTATGAAAGTGATTTTTGGTAGGTCAGTAATCCTAGAACAATTAAAACACACTGGAGAGGAAACGTTACACCAGATCAGTGAAAATGATCCCACTCCAGCAGTATTTGCTTCACCCAGGAAGAGCATTGGTGGCGCATCATCTCCTGCCACCATTTGCCATCTAAATAGTCTTTGGCTTTTTTGTAAATAGCCGTCAAATCCAAACAAGACAAACAATTTAAAGATTCACAAATCAGCGTCCACGTGATCGTAGAAGTCAACTTTGTCCTTGGATCCTCTTGGGAAGAGCCACTAGCTTTAACCTCTAACCTTTACGAACAAGTACTTCTATTACACTGGATTAATATGAATTAAAGATGCCAGGAGAGGCACGTGTTTCAAGTGAGATGCTCCTTGTAACATTAAGAGAAAAAAAAAACTCACTAAAAAAGATCCTGAACTATCCCTTTATGGTGTTATCTATGCATATATTTGTTATGAAAAAGACAAAAAAAAAAATGAGAGAAAATGTTTGTAGCTTGAATGAGGAATGGATTTGATCGAGGCTGATGTGTAATCCTAATGAGGTCAGGAGAATCTGTTTTGAGACAAGGACTTTTTGAGCAAAACCCTCTTAACCCGTCTGAATAGTTTCACACAGATGGACTTGGTCTCGTCCGGCGCCTTCCCCCTCCGGTGCCGTATTCTCCCCAAGTTCATCTTCTGACATTACAAAGACGACCACATCTTGACAATGGAGATGATATTTTCCTCCACAATGGCTCCCAGTATCCGCTCAGGGCGAAGCTCAGAAAAGCAGCGCGGGTTTTCCCATCCCCTTCAGACGGCAGCCCAGCCCAATGGAGAAATGAGTCCCCTAGTTGCTCTAAGGCCCGACCTGTCAGCAGTCCAGAGGGATTAGCCATTCACAGCCAACGTATTGTTCTCTGGGCCACAATGGGTTACGTGGGGCCCAATCCTTTGTCATCAAGTCTGTTGTGAACTTTTGCTGGGGCAACAACAGTGTAACACACCTGCAAAGTACGGATTAGACCTTTTTTTTTTCCACATTCTCCTACCTGTTCTCTCGTGTCGTCTTCTTTTAATACCACTGGGGAAGTTCCCTGTGGCGACGATGTCCACATTAAAAAGGAAACTTTGTGTAAATGAACGACTGTTTGCTCAAGTGGTTCCTATTCGCTGTCACGTTATTTGTTTTTATTTTCATCCACGTATCTCGCTGAATCTTTGGCTTTTATTGAAACCATGTACGTGTTTTGAACGTTTGCACGAGTCCAAATTAATGTCAGGAAGGATATCTTTTCACGTCATCTGTCTTATTTTGACATCCCCGGGTCACCTTTAACCTCCAAGAGAAAATATTCAGTCAAGGCTCTTCGGTTGCCACGACGAAGCAACTAAATCCCAAATCCAACCTTTTTCTCTAAGAGGCCTGAACTTTCCGTGACCACAACCCGAAATCAAAGGGATTTCATGCTTATCACGCAGAACGTGACGTCTTAAACGAAAGTTTTAGAGGAAGGAAAAAAAAAAAATTATTGAGATCCCTTCTTGTTTATTGCAACTGAAGACACCTTTTGTTTGCACAGGTGCAAAACAGGAAAAAAGCCTTTTTCCATTAGTTTGGTAATGTAGAGTACCATTTTTCTGTAATTTGTTTCCGATCACATACATTTAAAATTTTTATCATTTGTTTTTTTTTTGTTTTTTTGTTTTTTTTAGGAGTGAACCTGCTTTTTAAATAATTTATTTTTCTTGATTTATCAAAAAAAAAAAATAAATAAATAAAAAAATCACATTTGAGATATAAAGACATCATAACTGAAAGGCAGCTATGAATACAAATATGCAAAAATTATAAGAAGCGGCCCAAAAACAGTTTAAGTATCAAAATACCCCGACTCGCAATCATTCACATAAAATTTCTAATTATTAGTCGGAGGTTTTCAGTCAGGCGTGATATTTCAGGATTAGTTTTATGACGCATCCACAGTCAGCTCAGTGGAGAGGGGATTACCATTACAGCTCATGATGGTCTCTTTGGGCGAACCTTCGGGTCACTATCATACATAACACACGTCTGACAGCAACACTTGGCCAGTTAACACTGTGTGATGGATTACCTGTGCGTGTAAGCCTTGGAGAGTGTCTGCGCAGACTTGCATGCGTGTGTGTGTGTGTTCATGAGACAAACGTGTCTCAAAGCAAATGTGGGTGTGCACGTATGTGTGCCACCACCACCACCACCACCACCACCCCACCCCAGAGAGAGCCTCCATGGCTGGATGGTGTATCAGATGGCACGTTAATTACTCAGCCTTCAAAAGGGGGCTGTCCTGTGGCAGGAGTGAGTGGAGGACTGATGGCTGTGTGGTGGTCGGAGAGGTCGCCCGTGGGGAAAAGACAGGGAGATGAAGGGCACATGTGGACGTCTAGATGCTCGACATGCAGCCACGGAGTGCGCAGGTGTACAGCCTGGCTACCTCGCTGGAAATGAAAACGAGCAGACGGATGCAAGCTCTAGCTGAATTTTACGTAGAAAGTTTTGTCTCTTCTAATTGACAGTGTAATTTATACAAGCGTAAGTCCAAGAAAAGCATGTCTTAAATAAGCTTAAGAAGTCGATAAAAGTTTTATTACGCTGATCTTTTCTGTACAGATAACAGCATAGTTTGAATGCGTTGCATATATGTAGATTTCCATGTCTTCACTGCTCTGTTTTTATGTGGAAGTGATGAGTTGAACAGCAAAAGACAACTACATGAATGAAATTTTGGAATTTATGGTTTTTACTAAACAAAATTAGTGATTTTTTTTTCAAGGCACTTTCATCAAATTGATTGATTTCTGAAATCAGTTTCTACTCGGGGTTTATATTGACTCAAACACCCAGGTACAATAACAAATATTTGCTATTTGACATATACTTAAAATACATGTTATTCATTTAATGGAAGTACAAAATTAAATTGTGTATAGTTCATAACAAGCGTATAGTTGCATTCAAAATCTCTCAATCTAGAGTCCTACCAAAACATACAGTTAAGTAATTAAATCCAATATTGTCCATACTTAGGGCAGATTTAGGTTTTGAAGTGTATTTTTCATTTCAACAGCATACTTCTTCTGACTTAATGTAATATTAACATTTTGGACTAGTCCAGCAAAGGTTTAGACTAGTCTGAGAAAGATTTGATTATTTCTAATTCCACCAGAAATTTTTTTAAACTAATTTGTGATGAGGTTTTGAATAACTGCTTTTATCAATTTTGTCTTAAACAGTGCGAATAAAAGCAGATATATTCAGTGCTTATAATTCAAGAGATTCCTATCTCACTTTAAATTAAATCAGACAACAAACTTATTGGTTAAAACATTTTTAAAATTCTGAGCATAACAAAATATGCTCAACAACAATTTGCTGGATTGGAAATTTGTCTTTACATTTGCTCCATGGCTAAACTAGCTAAACAATAATACAAACTTAAAATTTTGCTTCTACTCAGAAGTTGTCTGAACCACAAGGGATAATTACTGTTCTAAACATTTGCTTGGTTTCATTTATAATATAACATGAAACAAAATGTTTATTATCCTCATCATTATCTGCTGAATAACATACACAAAGAATAAGAGCATAGATAATAATTACCAGAACCAAGATTTTAGTTAAAAATTGATTTAATATGTTTATGTAACATCTGTTACATAAGCTTTGCAAACTAACATGTCTGATTATAAAGAGACAGTTACTTTAATGGCTAATATATGATAGTCTACAAAAAATGTTTTTAGGAATCTTTGTTCAAATTCAAGTAATCAATAGCAGTCAACCCCCTTTTCATAATTTTACAATCATAGTTCTTCTGTTTTTGTGCATAGATCAGGACAGCAATCATTTCATACATTTGTCAGAGGTTTTCTGAAACACTCCATAACCATGAACACTTACATATTTTGTTAAACATTTATGCAAAAGTTTTTTTTGTTTTTTTTTTTTTTTTTTAAATTAGTTGAAACAATCAGGTTACAAAGATCTTTACTTTTTGGTTCTCGCATTGGAGTGAAAACGAGTGAAACATAAAAAAAAAAACATGACATCAAACTGAGAATTTCTGCAGTTTTGAATGTGTCCAAATGTGATTTTGTATCATAATCCCCCCCC
>NW_015113651.1:140221-151489 GCF_001443285.1 Poecilia latipinna | reverse complement strand
CCCCCCTCCCACCCTCCCAAGCTTTGGAAAGCAGTGAAGATGGACAATGGCCTTTGACCTCACCTGAATCCAACCATCCCCTCTGGCTTTCAGCCTGCCAACCCATCACACGCATACACAAAGCGTCAAGTTCCCAAAGGCCTCTCAGACCCCCTTCTTCTGTGTGTCAGATCAAAGCTCACTGGGGGTTGAGAGGGACCTGACCCGTGGGAGAGGTGGAGGATCCTGCTGTTTGGCTAGTCGGCGGTGTGGAAAGAGACAAACAGGCAGCTTCAAGGACAGCCAAAGAGCCCCGTCACCCCACCCACCCGGGATCCCAAAACCCACAGAGAGTTCTCAAGACCACGCATGGCAGAGAAGTCTTTTTGTTCTGCCGAGGTGTGTAGACACAAACGCGCATGCAAGATACGCAGTGTGTGTGTTATACTGTTTGTCTGCTTTTCTTGAGAAGAGAGGCATTCTCTGTCTCCCTCCATCACTACATCACAGATGCTTTAACACACCCGGGGTTCTGCCCTTCACATCACTTTGATTGACACAGTGACAATTGTCTTCATATTACTCCTACTTCCTACTCCACTCATTATTTTATGCTCACAAAAATTGCCATCCAGTTGCTTGGACGTCCTGATGTAGAGGAACTTTGAAGTATGTATTTTGGTTATGTTGAGGTTACATTATTAAAATCATTTGGTTGACCAAAAATATTCATATCCTTTGGATTGCGACATGTCACAACCAAGTACTTAACTTGGATATTATGGGACAGACCAAGAAGACATCTACGTAAACTGACTGGGGCATGGTAACTCGTGCATATCAGGAGGGAAACATCTTCTTGAAAGTAAGCCATACCAAGTCCCGTCCCCAGTTTCAAACATGTGGAGAAAGGTGCTCTGGTAATATAAGACCAAAACTACATGCAAGATGATAGCTGTTCCAGAAAAGGAATGTGGCACATCACCCAGAATACGACATCCTATCAGGATGCTGAGACATTCATCACAGTTGAAGGAAAAATAGATAAAGCTAAGAATAGGGCGCACCTAGATGAACCTTCCAGAAGGACAATGAGCCAAAACACGTAACCAGATTTACAACATTATAGTGTAGATTAAAGCGTGGCCCGGTGTTAGAATGCTCCCCATTTAAGTCTGACTGACATTTGAACATTTTCAAGAAAAGGGGTGTGAACAATTTTCCATCTCAGGAAGTGGGAATCCAGTGAAGACGTACCTCACAACAACGAGGTAGTTATAGAAAGTTCTCATTCTGGGAGTCTTGATCTTGCTTGTGCTAGTCAGTAACATAAAATGACACATTGTGGAAATAACTGAAGGTGCATGAATACTATTTTGAGGTGCTTTATGAGAAACACGATTTTATCCCTGCAGTATGTTTTTGACCTCATTATGCATCTTTTCTTAAGCAGGCAGCTCCATTTGCTGGTGGAGTTGATTGAACTGTATGATAATGAAGACAGGCCTCAAATTCATGTGGGTGTGTAATTACTCTAATCATCTAATAATTACGTTGTATTCATAAGGACCGGATGCTTAATGATCCATTTACTCACTTTATCTGCACTTGATTAGATCTAATCACACTTCAGCAACGCAGGGTTGTTTTTATAACAATTACTTCACCCGTTAAATCTTCTTGCACTGAAATCTAAAGACTCTGTAGGCTTGTTTGCCTCCATATTACGAAAGGAGAAAACTAAATAATATCTAAAGTCAACAATCATGGGCTTGAATTTCACAGTCTCTCTTAGCCAGGGATCATAAATTATAGATTTCCACCATGAAATTTCCTTTGAAATCCCAGAGACACCTGATGCTTGTTTGAGCTACTTCATGCGTCGCGCACCGTCCTCCTCCGCGTTTTTATTAAGCCCCCTGCAACACCAGACCCCACGCTCCCCTCTCCCCTCTGTGCGCCTCTGGTGTGCAACAAAAAAAGACCCGTTCGTGGACTTTCTATTACATCTCGGGGCCCTCCTTGTTGGTTTACAAGGTGACAAAGCTCGCCGCGGTGTCTCTGTGCAGCTGGCATCACCAGTAAACGAGGGGCTCCCATGTGGACTATCTGCATGGCGCTCATGTTATCTCCAGCGAGGGCATTTAAAGCTCTATGTCTTTTCCACATGTCCCAGACTAGTTTAATTACCCCGGCTTTGTCTCAGCTGGAACCGTTGAACGCCCACCCGCTCGTCTGACTGTGTGGGAACCGAGACGGAGGAGGACAGGGTCTAGGAAAGCTGCTTAATGCTAATTTGCTGGAATTAGTGTATGTCATATGTGAATATTGGGAGAGTTACAAGATCAAAAGCAATAAAACGCCCTGCTTTCATGCTATAAATATTTAAAGACGATCTATAATGTGTGTGACATTTCCCTTACTCTTGAGCCAATTTAAACGACACGCAAGGTCAAGCCATTATTGTTTCTTTAAGTTATATTTAATCATAACATGTAAGTTCAGACTCAAGTTTTGAAAGATTTTTGAATGAATGATCGGTGAGGTTCTTATTCCCTAAACTGAAAAACATTTCTGCCCTGGCAGGGGGATTTCATCACACTCTGGCGTCCAGCAAACAAAGAAAGGATCTTTTAACGGTCTAAAATAATAATAAAAAAAGAAATCAACGTTCAAAATAATTGAGCAACGTGGTTATGTGATATGGAAATGATAATATTTGTCAGTGAAAGTTGAGTTGGTTCCACAGTCTGCACTTTTGTTGCTAAGCTATTGTTGCGACACCGAGATACAAAACCCAGATACAGAACAGTGAAAAAGTATTTGACACCTGATTTCAGCGATAACACATTTATATGAGTACTTGAGTAAATACAAAGCCACTGGTCAAAAAATTATTTTATTTGTCAAGAGGAACAATCTGTGTACCTAGCCTGTGCGGAAATAGATACCAACATTGTTAAGTCGTTAATTAACCACATTTGTTGACAGGCGGGGTATCGTTCCCCGAGCTACACCTGGATCACATAATGCCAGACTTATAGAATCAAAAAACTATTTTAAAAGAACTTGTCTCCCAACATGAAGTAGACTAAAGGGTCTCAAATGGCAACACAGCATGTCTTGGTTGAAAGAAATTCAAGAACAGATGAGAAACAAGGTCATTGGCATGTTTCGGTCTGGAAAGGGTGTCAAGACACTTTTAAGGGTTTGAGATGCCAGGGAAGGCATTATCCAAAAATTAAGAAAACATGGGAACATGCTGAACCAAGAGTGCACTCACTGATGACTTGTCGAGGAGGTCACAGGATCTAAGAACAACATGGAGTGAACTTCAGGGCTCATGTGCCTCAGTCAAGTTTCAGTCTGAGAGTTCAAGACCAAAATCACTACTGACTCGCAGGAGCATTGAGGCTAGTCTATCATTTGCCCCAATGATCCTCAAAGGTTTTTGGTAGTATTCCATAGCTAACAACACAAAAGTGTTTTTTTTTTTTTTTTTTTTTTGTGAAGATGTCCTGTTCCACAGTTAATTATGGAGGTGTTCATAGGTCCGTGATGTTGACCTTAAATACATTTGGCTCATGCGAAAGTGCAATGACCCAAAGTTCACCAGAAAGTCAGTCCTTGAATGAGTAAAAAATGTAAGAGAGAGGACCATTCTTAAATATTTTAATATTCTAGAATTGCCTCCAACAAGTTTTCTTCCATGACTGTCCTGCATTTAGCTCCATACTTTCAGCAAAGACCAGCTTCTCTGTCTCTGAAGGATGTGGCAATTGCTCTGACCATGGTTTCCTCAGGATCATGTGCAATGTTTGTTTTACATCAAATAACATTTTGTATATAGACAAAAACATCAGCCTTGGTCTTAAATGACCAGAGCACGTTATTCCAAATGCTTTCTGTGTTCTTTATAGGGTTTTGAGGCACACAACAAATAGGATTAGACCTTTCTGGCTTTTTTTAAAGAATGATTAAAGGTGGTTGAGTACAAATACATGTTGGAACTGTACAAAATTTGTAAACATATCTACTATTATTCTTTCAATTCACATTTATATGCTATTTTATCACATGAAATCCCAATAAATTACTATAAAATTTCAATTCACAATGTGACAAAAAGGTGAAAAAACTCAAGGGTTGTAAAGACTTTTGCAAAACACTGTAATTTAGGAAACAGAACAGCACAAAAATATTCATCCATCTACACATGTGTCAATCCATACATACCTTAGCTTTGCATACTATCAGAGCCAGGAGGAAGGGTTCATTAATGTCAATCATCCTTGCACACACGCTGCTCAATGTGCTGATGGTGGAGAAACAACTTACAGTAACAGGAAAACTGTCTATGTGCCATCAACCATGCTAACTAGCCTGAGCATTCATGGCAGGATCAGCTGTGATGAACCAGCTGTGGTGTAGCAGAGAGAAACGGGGGAGGATGTGAGCAGTGCCACACAAGCATGATTGACAGTGCTAAGACCCTCCTCCTGGCTCTGATTGGTTGTTTCTGACCAAGCTGTGCATTTCTGCAGATGACAGCAGGACCATAGGGGTAAGGCAGAGGAGGTCGATTTTTCACAAATTATCTGTCTTACCTTGTCACGACATAGTGACAGTTTCAACAAATTTATATATATATATATATATATATATATATAAAAGAGAAATAAAAAATACATACTGCAGCTCTAATCTTTTCAGGAAGGCTGGAGGACATGGTGCCAATCTTTGGTAGTCAATAAGCAACACTCAGTGCAAACTATGAACAGGTCAGCAGTGCATTGCAGAGACACGTCACCATGCACACAAAGACTCACATTTAGATTTTTCAATAGACCTCCTATGAAATATTTTGGGCTGTGCATGAGAAAAGAGATCAAGCAAAGACCAGTTGAGATTCAAACCCAGGGACCTGCTGAGTTGAAAATACTCTGCTCCATCCCTGTGCTCATTTAACATCACACTTGTGAGTTTGTCATTGGCAAAGTCAAAATTACTGCAAAAATACTACTTTGTACCACTTTTTTTAAAACACATAATCTAAATTCTGTATAACTTTGAAATTAGAAATAAAAAAGTTTATAATTGAATGAATAAAATGCGATTTACCCTTGCAAGAATTACTCACTCTTGTGTGTAAAATTTTCTCTGGCCTTGAGCCATGTAAAAAAAAAAAAAAAAGAGAGAGCCACTGATAGGATCAGCTGACCTTTTCACTCCTGTCTTTCCTCACCCCAGCCATTCCCCCCCCCGACACTTCCTCCATTTCCTCCTGGCACCATCGGCACAGGGTGGCACCCAAGAGCTGCCTGGGCCGGTGCACAGAGGAGGTTAGGGTTACAGCGACCAGAGGCAGAGGCTCACATGTTTTAACAATTTCCTCCGTCCTCTGTGAAATTATGCAAATATTTTAGTCCAGTTTCCTTGAGTCTGGAACGCCAATTAGGAATGTCTGTTTGGTTTTCAGGACAGCTGCTGCAGAGACTTGGAGACAGGCGGGTCTTGCCTTGTGCTGGAGGTGAAGGGCTCCCACCAAGCAGGCCTGGACCCAGATGTACGACACGCAGATACAGAGGCTGCGCACAAGGAGGCTCTGCTCGTTTTGTAGGGGGAGGTTAAAATGAGCCAAGCACTGGGATTAAGAGGTTAAAAATAAGTCCGTGAGGAGGAACAGAGATGCTGGCAGGGAGGAATATTAGAAAAGCAGATTGGTGACAAAATGAAAGTAGGAAAAGGAATATAGGAGTTTGAAAAAGAACAACTGGAAGAATTTGGCACAGAAAAAGAGGAATAAATGCAGCTCCGTGCAAAAGCAATCATGCCTCTTGAACTTTAAGTTAGAAAATCAAACCACTATGAACAGGAGTACATACCACGCTTGTGAAGTCAAAGGATGCATAGCTTTTTAAAAAAAAAAATGTTTTCATAAATAACAAATATAATAAAGTGTGTTGTGTATTTAGTCGCTCTGAGTCCAACATGATGTGGGGTTGTTTTTCTTTAGCAGGAACGAGGAGGTTTGTTAGAGTTTAGTTTACAGAAAGAAAACTTGTTATAGGCCGTGAAAGACGTGATACTTACTCTCCAGCAGTTGATCATCTCTAAATAAATATACAGAAAGATATAAATACAATAATTTACATCCATGCGTTGGACTAGTTCTGTGTCCACACCTGAATGCAAACGGGAATCTGTTGGAAGACTTGGAAATGAATGCTTGTAAACACTTTCTATCTAACTAAACTCAGCTTGAGCTATTTTGCAAACAAGAATGTGCAAAAACCGCAGTTGTTAGATTTACAAAGCTAATGGAGGCAACCCCTGAAAGATGTGCAGCTTTAACTTCAGCAAATGGCAGTTGAGCACTGGCCTCCTGTTCTTCCTCTACTTTACAATTATGCAGTACTTGGTATTGGTCTACCACATAAAATTCATATGAAATACAACACAAATTTTTAGAAGCTTAAACTTGACAAAATGTGGAAACATTAATTCAGCCTCGTCAGTCTACACTGGTAATTTTGCAGCTGTTTTCGCAACAATCAAGCACCAATAAAATCAAACAAGACTTATGGAGTTTATGACTGCCAGATTCCTAACATCTCTTGACGTGTCAGGTTGGAGTCCTGACTGTGCTGCAGAATTTGATCCAAGGGATTGCACTGTCTCTGTAAAAAAAAATAGTACAGAGCACATGAAGGGGGGAATGGATGAGGTCACGGCACTAAAGCATGGTCCTCAGTTCAAAGGTGTGGAGGAACGCGAGTTCTGAGTAGAGATTCATCTTTGTTAGGAGAAAACCTCTTGAAAGCAAGGCATGTAATCGCACTATTGGGCGTGACAGGCCTTACCATTATTAAACGGTATTACTGAGGGAAATAGGAGAAAGGGGTCAAATTTGATGATGTGAACCTGCACCGATGCTGGTGACAGACACGAGGCTTGTTTTGATGAACTTATCCATCATTATAAATAATAGCCTGCAGGCAGGTGTCACTTTGAGAAACGATCCTAAAGTGTTTGTTGAAAATTCTTAAAGTAGATCTGAAAAGACTCCAACTTTCTCCAACTAATTCTCAGGTTTTGAGGATTCAGGCCATTTCTTTGGGCTGATTATAACCCCTCAATGCACAGAGCATGAATCAGATGGACAGATATGATTTGTCCTTGACCAAGGAAGACAGTTGGATTTGTTGTCTGTGACGGTTTTTGCATGAATACCTTCGTGGGGTGTCCCGCCTTCTCTTCCCAGGCATATGACCAAAAATGAAGTTATTTAATTCTCCATTTTTTCAGAAATCCAAAACCCAAAAATCCGTCTGAACCAGTGTAGCATATTTAAGTTCATTTGACCTATTGACTGTGTGCATTGTGCTTCTGAGACTTCTGTCAGTTTAAGATCCTGCTGAATCGCACTATTGGACGTGACAGACCGCGCCATTATTAAGCGGTATTACTGAGGGAAATGGGAGAAATGGGTCAGATTTGTTGATGTGAATCTGCACCGATCTTTTTATGTCTTTTATGCCAAAATACATAAAAAGATATTGTTTTCAGTGGTTTTCACAATAAAAGGTTTTATAATTCTTAAACTGTGCTATTACAACTTTCTTTTTAGTGTTTCAAGTTTGGTCAGTTTTGGCATGTTAGATTTTGAACTATGTGATAGAAAACTTAAGTGCAGAGTCTTAGACATGATCGTTCGAAGAGCTCTCTAATTTAGCACTGATTCAGAATCTTGAATCAGACGTATCCTTCAGCATCTTTAGCGGGCTGTCATATACAACCATATACTCTCACAATACTTCACTATAATACAGGAGTGTGGGAACACAATACTAAAATATCAAAGTCGATATCGATACTAGGAAAAGATCTCAAAATCCGACACCATTTTCTGTCCCGTAAAACACTTGAGCTCAAACATGGTGATGTTTACTTTTCCGTACTCTGACTTATATGGTAATGTAATCAGTACAGACCTTGTTACAATGGTCCAAAAAGATGGAAAGTCATGGCAACACAAAAATAATCACTATTTTATTGTACTGTGATTAAATTTTAGCCTTGTTTACTTTGACTACGGTAATTCTCAAGCGAAATGAGACATAAACGTGAATCGACGTAAGCTCATAAAGAAATATCCAGCTCTCCTTATGTGAGTTATTAAATTGTTAAGAAGTCTGTTTTGACTTTGTTGTTTTCAGATACACTCGATGCTGGGCTGTAGTTGCCACGAAATAATACATCTTGTGTTCTTTAGTACAGTGTACTTTTCCATGACATTCTAGTTGTTATTGTAACATAATGCATGGTTTTGTTGCTATTGTGTTTTTTTTGTTTTTTTTTGGTTTTCTATTTTTTTCTATTTTCTATTTTCTGTTCTCTTTATTATTCTTTCTCTTTAAGCCTGTTCCCCACGTTTCTCCCTTTCTTTTTCCCCGTTTTCTGTTCCATCTCAGTGTCCATTACACTTGAAATAAACCCAAAGCAATGTAATAATAATGTTTTATATATTTCATGTATGTCAAGTGATAGCCATGAAGCTCCACTCTTGAAAATAAATCTATTGGGCTTCACAATGTCACTGAGTAAATGAAAAGACATAATCTAAATTCAGTAGAGATCAGTATAAATACATCGCAAAATATGAACGTAGAAATTGGTGAAATTAGATATAATTGGGCACAATAACAACCACTAGATGATGGCAAAGTGCTGCCAAATAATCCTTGGTATGTAGAGAATACGGATCACTTTGGGTGTGTCTTAGTTTGGAACAAATTCACAATAATGCTGTAAAGTTGCACAATTCACCAATACAAAAAAAAAATAAAAATACAAATAAAAATTCTGTCATATCTTGCTGTTATTACAACATGGCTGATACAGTCTGTGGGCTAATAAGTTCCTGACTCTCCAGACCTTGTTTAACTCAATCAATCTGAAAATCAGCCAATTCCTTTACCTTGATATCTATCTTGTTCCCTTAAACACACATTTAAAGTTTTGTGATTAAATGTATTTTATCATATAAAAAAAAATACTGTTAATTTGACAAACCCAGGAAACCTAAAACTTCTTTATTCAGTTCAGTAAGAGTGAAGAAGTCAGAATTCAGACGTGATTGCCACCTCACAAAAAAAAACAAAACTAAAAAGTCAAGATAAAACTCACATGCTCAAGTTATTCAAAATTAATAAGCCTTAAATTGAAGTCGCAAGGTGTCCAAAGAGTTGCTTGTCAAAACAACCTACTGTGTATATTCAGATTCCACAAATCACCAGAGATGGCATGATGTTTTGTTTTACAAGAATAAGGCATATTTCTTCATCTCAAGGGAGTCTCGAGTGTCAAAGCAAGGAAGCAAATGTATCCGACAGAAAAAATCTGTTGGAACTTGTTGCAATATAGCCTACTATAAACATATTAAGGTCATTACTGATTCAGTTATAGATTATTTTTTTACAAAAGAAACTGATAATCTGGAGTATATTATAGACCTAGCTGACACATTTTATTTTAACTCAGCTTTTTAAAGACCAAAAGAAGAATTGTGTTCAAATTAAAAAAATAAAAAGGGCTCTTTCATTCAGAGCAGACAGTTAAACTATTTCTAACCCATTGCAATGTGACATTTATGTAAATTTTTCATGATGGAGACACATGTTCAGCAAATAAACAAAAAATACTGATCACTGGCTGGAGGTCAGAGTGTAGGCGTTTCTTTATTTACCACTATGCCACTGGAAGTGCTCAACGTCTTAGGAAAAAAAAAAAAAAGGAAAAGAAAAAAAAAACTCCTTTTCCTCTCCGTTCCATATTCAGAGTTTTATTTACTCCTCATCCGGAGGGGAGAGTGTTGATAAATGACGGCACTGCGCCCTGGGACTCTCCTGTTTAAGGAGCGGTGGGGCGATTTATGGACGAGCTCTCACAGGCCTCACTGTGATTAATCGACGCCGTCCTTCGCGGACACAGGCAGGGTTGGGGAGGGGGGTGCCGGCCAACCCTCCACTGTTTGGATAGGCAGATAACATCAAAGGGGCCTGCTGCTTGTGTTAAGAAAATACTGCATTCTGGGTCAGCGCAAATGAATCCAGGAGGAGCCTGAAACTGTTTTTAATGGCATTCCCATCGATATATTATCACTGTGCTGAATTGGGAGTCCAGAGGTCGTCAAATGACGTTTTACAAATGGTACTGTTGCCTCAGCCACTTTCTTTAGGCCATGACTGACTTTGATCAGTTAGATGTTTATATGAGGCCTCGTCTGTGTATGGGGAATGCACGCGTTTGTGGGATGAAAAATTAATAGATGTTGCAACATAAAAAAAAAATAACTTTGAATGGGAGGTTCTGCTGAAAGTTAGAAGCAGTTACACGGTGCGGTGTAACAGTAAAGCGGGCGCTCCATGTACGAATGCTATGACGTTGGAACATTTGCTGCGTGTCTTTCAGCCTTCTCTCTCTGCCCGTTTCTGCTTTGGTGGCTATCAACAAAGGCCACTCATGCCAAAGAAATCTCCAAAAGATAAAGTTAGAAGCATGTAGAGGCTCCTTATAGTCTACAGTTTTCCTGGTGTTTTGATTAAGATTAAAAAAAACAAAAAAAAAAACATAGCAAATTTTCAAAAGTATCCTAAATAATTCGTTTTTCTTACCTAAGCTGTACTTTTTGAGTCCTGTAGTTCCTACTCTGGTTGAAACTTTGTTTTGTTTCAATTTGCCAAAGTTCACAAATGTTCCCCTAATGAGCTGTCCAAGGTGTTAGCCTGTGAGATATTTACCTGGCCTTCTGCTCTCCTTCACACCTGCACCATTGATCATTGGTCACATTGAAGAGCTGGGTGCTCCAGGGCTCGCACCGCTGTTCTTTTGATCTCTCTTCACAATGACCTGCTCATCATCAGACCTTGAGTCCTTCCTTCTCTTCTTTGGACAAAAAAATAAACAGATTTCTTATGCTTACTGCATTCGTCCACATGCAGATTTAAAGCACCTAGTAAAAACATTCTTAGCCGTTTTGCCTCTTTATATTGTCTCACATTACAACCACAACCTGCAGTGAACTTTATCAAGACGTTATGTGTTCGATTATCATAAAGTAAGAGATAATTGTCAAATAGATATGTGGCATTCTTATGCGTTCACCCCCCTGAGTCAATACTTGCTCCAAATTTAGGTCTGGGCTTTGATTAGACCAGAGGTTCCCAAGCTGTGGGGAACCGTGCCATTGCAGGGGGGGCGCGGGAAGCCGTTTGGATGAAAAAAAAA
>NW_015113651.1:59891-136162 GCF_001443285.1 Poecilia latipinna | reverse complement strand
TAGGCCAAACAATTCAGTTTCTCTCTTTGCTGTTTTTCTCAAACCACTGGGTGTTTTTATTTTTAAATAAATTCTTTGAAAATGATTTACCAAAACGGGAAATTTTCGTTGTCAAAGTAACGAGGTATTGAATACAAATGCACACCACTTTATTAAAATAAAATCTTCCATAAATCCTTTCTGTTCCCTTTTAAACCATGCATTATTTTGTGCCGATTAAAAAATAAACCAAATCCAGTGTGTTCAGGACTGTGATTTAAGAAAATGTGAAAAATTCTAAATATAGATGAGTGGGCTATAAATACTTTGTCCAGGCAATGTAGCATTTCCTAGCTAATCAAGTGAAAATTTAGCCTGAGATAGACAGATTGATTTAATTAACCTCAATGCACTGTGTACATTACTTTGGTGTTTTCCGCAAAGGTATGCAAGAAAGTAAAGCAATCCTGGACAAATTCCCTTTTTTCCTTATCTCATTTACACATCAAATAGTCCGTCTCCTTTCCCATTGTGAGAACACCCTGCTCCCTAAAGTCAACTGGGAATCATTGGGCGAATTTCCGCTCTCTATTTTCTACTCCCAACTGCTTCCCGGAGATCCTAAAAGGATGTCAATTTAACTGAATTCAGACTGAGCTGAATGGAGCACTGTTACCTGTCCGCTGGGGTAGAACCTATGTGGTGGCTGCCCTTTCCCATGCTTCCACCACAAGACCTCGACCACTGCCAGACAGAGGGGACACCTGTTCCCTCAGAGACGTTGGCCAGCATCTGAAATCTTAGTGTAGCCCCCCGACTATTGAAAGTGGGCAGTGCGATAAGGCCGCCTCGCCGTGATGGGGTGGAGGAAATCTGAGGAGAGAGCAGGAAAGGGGATGCCTGCAGCCAGATGAATCTGGTGCAATTTGCCAAAACACTGTGCCTCCCTATGCAAGTCCACTACCCACACTTGCAATAGAATCGCCATTGTGTGCAATGAGTATCCACTTATCTATTCTTTATCGTAATGCAGAGATTTAATAGCCTGCCTGTGCTGCTGTAAAGGACAAAGTTTGGTTCAAATGGAAAGAGGTGAAGTTCCTGTAGCTCCCGAGTCAGAATCTAGTATGTTTGTAGAAAAGAAAAGAAAACTTTAGCCTCTTTTTAATGTTCCTTGCTCTCTAAATCAGAAATTCTTTTATGTTCTTTGAACTATTTGGGTGTTTTTGGCTCCTCTCTGCTTGCACTCAACTCCTCCAGAAACAAAGGAGTGCAGGTCATTTCAGACCCTACAGTGCCTACAGATGAAACCCTGACTAAGAACTTTTCAAACATATGGATAAATCAGTAAAACAGTGAGATATTTGAAGGTTTTGCTTATACTAACATCGTAAAGTTGTTTTCTGGTCCTGGAGGAAAACTGGTACTATGGTGATATGTAAGGTATAGCAAGGTGCGGCAAGAGTTTGTTCAGGAGCTTCCAGCAGTAGGACCTTTACACCAGTTTCACGTAACACAAAATCAGCCGTTTTGTGTTACGCTTGAACATAAAATCCTAATAAAATACATAGAACGCTTGCAGTTGCAACCCGGCACAATGTTGAAACGTGCGAGGGTGTGAACGCAAGTTGCATGTTGTCCGTTCTGAGAATAAAGCTTAAGGTCACAGTCTTACTTGACAAACTACAGTATTGTTTTCAACTCTCATCAAACTTGTTGAGGCAGTGGAGGCAAGGATGAGCTGTCCTCACCTCTCCCACTGACCTGAGCAAGCTTGAGATGCTTTCCATCCGAGCCATCCTTACTGCCGGACGAGCAGAGGAGTGATTTACAGGCCATTGTTTCAAGAGACAAATGCAACGTGACATGCTGAGAATCTTCAATTCTGGGAAGGACGAATGAGGGAGAATAAAGTCCTCACGCACACACAGAGAGAGAGACTGTGAGACAGGAGAAGAGAGAGCTGCGGTGAATTCGGCAGAGGCCATTAGCCTCTACCCCTCTTGCAGGAGAGCCCAAGCAATGATGGTTGCTCTCCTGGAGAAATAGATGGAGTGGAGCACAGGAGGGGGCTCTAATAGGATAACTCCCCCATTAACCCTGGGGAACAGCCTTTCAGAGATGCTATCGCAGTGAGCACACGTCTCCCCGATGCTCGCCCGTGTCGCCATGCAAAACAAAAAGGGGCAGCACCTGTCTGAGGGCTAATCAGAGCAACATATTGCCTAAGTCAAATTTAATGAGGATAGAGTAAAATTAGCTCTGCTTTTAAACTTTGTTATTATAAACAAAGAGCCAAAGCTGCAGAGGTGGTAATTGGCTGCAGGCGTGCGCTTCATTTCTGGGCTGACGTCACTCTAATATTCGCGATATGTTTACAGTTCAAACATCTGCCTGGAGTGGCTGAGCACTTATGGAATTTCGCTCCTAACAGGCAAAACGTGCACTTGTTTTCTTAAAGTAAACACCATCTCCATGGCGAGCGTGTTGTGTGGAAAAGGTAACTGACAGTGCCACCGCGTGCCCCCAAGTCGAATCATGACGCAATCGGCCTCTAATTTGGTGTGTTTACTCTCCGTTCGCTCCTCTTGTGAGAACGAGGCAAATCTGATTGCGCAGAGTGGAGGAGAAAATGAGGGGAAGACTGAAACTGTTCAATCCAATTTGCTGAACTGGTGCGGTACCTAAAACACAGGCTTTCGTGAGCAAAATAACACGATAATGGCTACATGTCTTTAAAGACCTTGCAAATCCAGACAGGTTGCTTTGCCTCTTCAGCAGCGTACCTGCTTTCATTGGATAATTCCAGCACTTAATGCATGAAGAATGAGTGCGTCCAGACGCTGAGTGGATAACCATATGCTGTCACAGTAGAACAGACGCGCCTCATATTGAGAGCTCTGTTGACCTGGGAATTGTGTGGGAGGCGCAGAGCAGGGGCGGAGAGGGGGCACAGGGGACTTGTGAGAGTTTTGCGAGGTACAAATCAAGGATTTAACTACTCCGGCAACCCTGTGCAGCTCACAAGGTGCAGGCCAGCGTTGGGTTGGTGCTTTTTGATTGGTGGCTCACAAAATACTGACGTTTGCAGAGCCTTCAGAAAAGTATTCACATCCCTTGACGTTTTTCGTGTTGTTTGGTTGCAAACACAAAATTCAGTGTATATTTTACTGAAGTTTTAAAAGTGCATCATTGCAAAATGGAAGGACTTCACTTTTTTTTTTTTTTGTTGACAAAAGTAAGTCTTGCCTATGTCTATTTCTAAAATAAGTGAGGTTATTTAGATTGAATGGAAACTATCAGTTTTAAGGTCTTCCAACTAATTCTTAGTTGAATTTACAGTAACTCTAAACTTAAATTAGACCATTCTAACACATGAATCTGCTTCTATCTAAAAACAACTCTGTAGTATATTTAGAGCTTTTCTCCTGCTGGAAGGTGAGCCTCCATCAGTCAATTCCACAGTTGCCTAAACCAAGTTTGTTGGATTACCATGGATTTAGCAGTGTCAATCTCCTTATCAACTCTGGCCAGCTTTCCAGTCTCTTTTGAGAAAAAGCAACCTTAAAGGTATGATCCCTTCACACACGGTATTGACGGTCAAAATATAAAATTTTGGTCTCATTTGACATTTTTCACAGCTTGAAAGCTCTTGACAAGTAGCTGTCCAGTCAACATATTACCCTAGCTGAGCTGTGCAATTTCAAAAGTCCTCTTGACTACTTCTTTCATTCATGCTCTTCTTGTCTGGCCTGTGAGTTTAGGTATGCAGCTGGGATATACTCGTTCCATTATTTTGATTATGAGTTAAACACCGCTCTGTGATACGTTTATATCTAGGAATATAAGTTTACAACCTTACCCAGCTTTAAATGTTACAACTTGTTTTGTTCCTTGGTCGTGAAAAAGTTGTCTACTAATATTCCCTAACAAACCTCGTAGGCCTTCACAGAACAGCTGTGTTTATATTGAGATCATACTGCACACAGATGGACTCTCTTTACAAAGTCGATGACTTCTCAAAGCAATTTATCTCTCTTAAATGCATTTGGGGCTATCAGAGTAAAGAGGTTTGAATACAAAAACAATCAATTTTTCAGATTTTTACTTGCGAAACCAACCATGCAGCAACTTACGTCCACATACATTGTTTTGATGTATCAAAGGAAATCCCAAGAAAATCTACTGAGATTTTTTGTTGTAATGAGACAAAATATAGATCAGTTCAGTGGGGTCTGAACATTTTTGTTAAGGGACTCTATACTACGCAAAAAAGTCAGAGAAAGCATGTGAGCAAGGAAGATCTAAGAAAAACTTCAACGCAAAAAGAGATTTTGCAGCTCTGTTATGGTTCTTTATTGGGCCACACATGAAATCAAAGGCAGATGTCCGCTCTCCGTTTGACCAAACCACATCAGCTGTCGCTCCCCTTGTTTGCTCCAGTCTCCCCAATTATTTCTCTGAAGGAGGACGAACCAAAAACCAACCATCAGTAAACACACAGGCTCCGCTCAGATTCCATGAATGTCAAGCTGCACAGACAAGAAGTCAGCCAGCCTCTGTTTTCATGATGGGGGAAACCCCAAGCTGGTTCCGACACAGAGCTATCACGCTAGTTTGGGGGGAGTGTTATTATGGTTAAACATGCCAGAAGCTCTGCCTCATCACGAAACAAACCCACCCGTTTGTCAAACAACTGGTGGATCCTCTAAGAGGCACATCCCTCGCACTTTTATGAGTCTTTCTTATGACCAGATGCTGCCCTAGTGGATGTATCCTAGCAATAACTCAGTTCTTTGGTATACAGAACGGGGAAGAAGGGAGGCACTCACTGAGACAGACTTACAAAAGAAATAGTTTAGATCAAATGCAATTCTACAAAACCTGTCTTAATACTTTGTGTTTATGCCATTGTATTTAGCCAGTGATCTTTTAAAATGGTGCCCAATCAGTTTTATTTTCCAATGTCGGAGACAACTTCTGCACTGATTACAATGAGTTGTGGGTATTTCCTGCCTCTAAGCCTCACATATGGATCGAGTAAGGCAGTGGCTAAGGGGACTACCGTTTCTCTCCACAACATCCCTTTTTCTTTTTTGTGCTCATTTTTTTTTTCTTGCAGGAAAGGAAAACACTATTGTAATTTCTGGCTGTGCTGTCAAAATACTAAGCTGGGCTCTGGCTCAACATCTGCACACATGTAGCCAGGAAAATCTCAAGAGGGAAGCGTGGCTGAATGCTGTTTAATCCCAGGCATGATCACCATCTCAGCCACACCTATTGCTGACCTGCGACTCTGAGGCGAGTTTTTATGTGACATTATTCCTCACTTAGAGATACAGTACCCTGCAAAATGTTCTTACTCCTTCAGCTTATTTTCACATTTCGTCGTGTTGTAACTACAAACCTTTGCATAGTCTATTGGGACTTTATACGATTATGATTATATATGATGTAATTATTTTTAAAATGCAAAGATCTGAAAGGTGTAGTGTGCATTCAGCTCACTTTTAACATGAAACCCCAAAAGAAAATACAGTACAACCAACTACTTTAAAGAGTCACCAAATTTGGAAACACAGTTCGCCTGTGTGAGATTTAATCTCAGTATTATGCCGTCCTGTTAAGGTTTCTTAGAGAACACTAGTGAGCAAACAGCAACACACCTCTCATGTAGATAAAAAAATAATCCGGAGAACACCATGAGGAAAACACGATGATTGACAGGCTAATTGCAAGACAACAGGTTGATAGGCAGGTACAAAATGATCCATTGAGTAATGAAAGAAAGAAACTAGCTTATAACTATTTGGGACGACCAGTGAGATGTCATAGGGTTGGTAAGAGGTGCTCTAAGATGTTAGGACATTTATAAGAAAGGCAAGTAGCTTGGTGTGTCATCTGGAAAGCAAGTAAGGAAACTTGGTGATGGCATAATGAAGTCTACGAAAAACTCCAAGACGACTGAGGAGAGTAGAAAATAGTACATGTAGATGTGAGTATATAGTAAAGGTTGATGACCTGTATGCTATGCTAGGTTGGAGAGGGAACAGGGAGAGAATTATTTGTGTAGCTTGGCGAGGTAAAAGGATAGAGGTGGAAAGGATCTGCAGCAGGTTAGGTTGATTAAGGATAGGGATTGAAATGTACTGCCAGTGCCAAGTGTGAGATGGAAAGATGGAAGGAGTACTTTGAAGCACTGATGAATGAGAATAACAATAGAGAACATAGCGTAGAAGAGCTTGCTATTGTGGATCAGGAAGTAGCTAAAATTAGTTAGGATAATGAGGGGAAAGCGTTGAAGGAATGAAGAAGAGAAAGGCAGTCGGTCCTTATGACGTACCAGTGGAAGTATGAACGTTTCTGAGAGAGGTGGCAGTAGAGTTTTTGACAAGGTTGTTCAACAAGATCTTGAAGAGTCTCTGAGGAATGGAGGACAAATTTTCCGTTAGCAATTTTAAGAACAGAGATAATAAATTATATCTGTAGTTGCGGCAAAAGGTAGTTCTAAAAAGCACCGAGAGGCTGAAAACAAAATGCACACTGCGATATTCAGACTGTTTTTCTTATGGCGAAACAACAAATGTCTCAAAAACACGAGGAGATACACCTGTTTTTAAGGACAACATCTTACTAGGATCAGTTCAAAAAGCTAATGTGGATCTCAAAAAAATCTGTGCGTATAAAATTAAGACTAAAATCCTCATGAAACATAACCTTTCGGAGAAAAGGCCACGTTAGCGACAAGATGCACATAAATGCTTTTAAAGGCGTAACCAGGATGTCAGGTGTAATGTTTGATATGTTTAACATTTTCATCAGTTGGAAAATAATTCCTCAAAATCTACAAGTGATTGTATTAAAGCCACACATATGTAAGACAAACCTTCCCGATAATGATGTTGGTTTAAAGGAAAGGAGTGAGATTTCAGAAGTTGGTTGCAGATGGCACATCAGCGGAATCACATTAAGTCCAAGAAGAGCCAGTAAGGTAACCCCTGCATAGTATTCCTTATGACTTTTTTAACCTTAAAACAAATTATTTCGTCCATTTCCACTGGAAGGTGAAGAGACATTGGTAAAATGATCATTTTAAAAATGGTAACATATCTTTTTGGAGTACGGAAAACGGGTCTATGATATGGCATCCTCCACATTTATTGGTAAATATCTGTGAAAAGTCTTAAACTAAGTTATTTTTTGAACCAGTGGCAGTAGCAGTAGCACATTTTCACACACGATTGTATAACAGGGGTTTCTTAACAACAGGGAAAGAAAATGTTTGCTTTTTCCAGTCTTGTTTGAATTATTATTATTTATTTTTTTTACTTTGTAAACTGTTGTGACTATAAATCTGGTCACATTTAGGTAAGTTTCTATTTTATTGAAGTCACTTCCTCTACATGTTCTGACATAGTAAAATGGCTGGTCTAGAGGACTCCAAAGCATTTTACACTACATTCAGTCATTCACACATTCACTGACAAGCTGATGCTGATCAACTACATGCCAAAATGACAAAGGGCATGATTAGGTCCTCTGACCACCACCAACAGGGAAACCAGGTTGGCCAAGGGTACAACTACCAAAAAGTATCAAGACAGATGGACATAGGCTTCAAACTTACAACCCGCTGGTTTGAGGACAAACTCCCACATCCTGAGCCACCGTCACCACCCATATTGAGCAATATGTTCTCTTTTCTTTCTTTAAGAGTGGTTATTAGAAATAGGCTGATACGTTTACAATTCAGCTTCTCGGTGAAGTAGAACAGGAAATATGCAATGGTAATCCAGTGGATTCAAGAAAAGCCAATAATGACCAAAACAATTCTAATACTGGTTTAAATCCTGACCATTAGCATGACGTCCACAAAGTACCATAATATATCCACAATCCTTTAAGAAAGCTATTATGCTATAATAAATATGATGATGTTAAAATATTGCAAGTATTGCCTTTAAACCAGCCAAGAAAAATGGCAACATTTGAATGCTAAAAGGTTTGGATTATTGAGAGAAGATATAAAAGCAATGACAATCATCAAGTGTTTAATGAGGCTACAGAAGAAAAAATAAAGAAATATGAAAAGAATGAAAAGTCAGATACCCTCATTTTATATTATCTTCCTGTTTTCGAAGACTGGGTAGAAAAGGCCATCTGTGTCACATCAAAAACCATCCCTGAGATAATTCAAATGATTATTTTTATTATTATGGATTTGTTTTTGTTTTTTGTTTTTTTAAGTTCCTCATCAGCTTTAGAAAGTAAAGTATACATCACAGCTGAATTTATAAGAATTGTTAGAGGTGCCACTAATTGGGAACCCATAGACTTTCTTGAATACAATATTTGCTTAATTATTACAATGACTAAGAAAATGTATTCATATTAAAAATTGACATTTCCTTAAATTTAATCCAGTAAAAATATAAATTGGTGCATAGGCTTTGCCTTGGGGTGCTAATTAACATGGAGGGCATTGTAAAGGCAGTGCCAGCTCTGGAAGGTTAAAGCCTAAACAGTAATAGTAATAAAAAATGAATGTATGCTATTTTTCATAATTTCATTTTGAAAAAATAAATCCACTAAAAACAGAACCAATCCATTTAGGGGAACTTCTCCTGGCTGTAGATTTTGGGATTTGATACCCATGCTTCAATGTTTACATTAAACATATTTTGTAGAGTTAACTGCTCATTATTTCAAGCTCCACTTGCAAACTGCGACCATAATTTTTCCTAACCATAACCGCTGATAGTGGACACACTGAAGTGCATTTTTCTACATACCTACAGCCGTATTTTATTTGGCAACCGGACAGGCCTTCACCTCAAGGCCATATCACAAACCAGAGCAATGAATCAAAGTAATTTGGTTGTTACTTATACTTTTATATTCAGGGTTCTGGCAAGTCAAGCACATACATGCCGACTAATGGCAGTCACTTATTATTGTTGGAAAAGTGGGCCAAGGCTTATTGAAAACCTTTATTTGTCATTAAAAAATTTCAACCAAAATGATTTTCTAAATTACTGATTAGAGGCAGCTTGGAAACAAAAATCTTCCAAAAGACATTCTGGAGACCCTTATTACAACAACCATATCGTTTTTTTGTTGTTTCTTTTTTTAATCATGCATCGAAGTTGTGACAATGCGTGAATCCCTCTGTGATGTACGCAAAGTGCACAAAATGTTCCATGGTCCATATCACATTTTAAAAGTGATTTGCTTGTCTTTGCTCTTTTCATGTCTCTCTCTCTCTCTCTCTTGCTTGCTCTTGTGTCCTGTGGCAAACAAAAGAGATAGTGTGACAACTCCTAAATTACTGGAGCAGGGAATATGATTGATTGACTTGTTGTTGGCCTGCCGAACCTCTGGAATGCACTGTGTGTGAACTGTGCATCAAACAAACACGCTGGTAGATTGCTCCTCGAGTTACCTGCCTGGCACGCTAGCTGTTATAAATCTTAACATATAAGGAAAAAAGGCACAAATGAATCTTTTTAAGTCTAGACTATCCAGTGCATTGTAAAAGTATTCACGTTCATTTTTCTCTGTTCCAACTACAAATGTATCTTTTTGGGATTTTATGCGAATGTATCTATCTACCCTCTTTTTTCTGATACCCCTATATTAAATTCAGTGCCACTGATGGCTTTTTGAAGTCACCAAACGAGTCAATACTGCAGATTACGTCACGTGTAATTTAATCGGAGTAAAAGTACAGCTGTTCTCTGAAGGCCTCGGAGGTTTCAACAAACATAATCATGTATGTGACAGAACACGCTGGGTAGCTCCGGGATGAAGAAGAGTAAGGTTGTGTTCTGTCATAAGGCAATATCCTCGTCATCTTAAGACAGAACGAGTACGGCAAAACTACAAACCTGTCAAGCCATGCCTGTCCACCTCCACTGACAGGTCAGGTAAAAAATAAATAAATAAAGCATAAAGAAGAGTAACAGCCTAGAGCCCCTGGAGAAACTGCAGGGATCCACTTTTCAGGTTAGATTGTATAATTATTATACAACCCACCAGTCTGGCTTTTAGCAGGAGGAAAAAGTCAACGGTTAATGACGGCCATAAAGTTTTAAGGTTTGCCACAAGCTATGTTGGAGAATCAGCAAATGTGTAAAAGAAGGTGCACTCATTAGATGAAACTCAAAATTTAACATACCCCCGAGTGGCAGAAAACTAAGATGGATCATTCAAAGCCTCAGCGCAGTCCTGAAAGAAAACCTGGTACAGGAAGCAAAGTTGAGATTATGTTGGAGGTTCATCTTCCAGCACGACTGTCTCCTTCAGGACTAAAGCCACACTTTTCAAATATTTAACAGTAAAAAGGTTGTTGTAATTTATGTATTCATGTTCTCTTTATTTTACAGTATGTACTGCTTTGTGTTGGTCTGTCACTAAAAACATCAAATGAAATACAGTGAATTTTTGAAGATGAAATATGATTTAAAAAATTCATGTTTCATACATTTGCAAAAGGTTGTGTGCATGTGCTTTTCTGTAGGTGTGGACTGTATCGTGTTATTTGGAATCGGATAGGGATGAAAATGAAAAAAATCCGCCCTCAAATTGTAATTCTGCGTAAAATAAAATAAAGCACATTGCCTGATTGGCTATGGTAATTCTTCTTTTAGCCACAATAACCTAAAGCTCAGGCTATTCAAATCTAGTGAAATCACTCAAAACAGATGTGGCTGAAGTGAGGTTTTCAAACTGATGTGTGGAAAATAAAAAAATAAAAACTCTCACAAACGAAAAAAATGTGTAGAACCATATCCCCATGAAAACAAAGCATTGGTGCATTGTTATATTTTACTGTGTTCCATAAATCAGACATTATGGAGGTGCTGAGAATAAAAAGCAGCTGACACTTTTAGCGTGACAGTTCCGCCATTCCCGCATGTAAATGGCGGCGAGAGCTTTCTGACGCTTAGGCAGAGATCTCCTCCGTTTAAGCACACATCCTGGAGGCTTTGTCCCGTGGCGGTGACCCGATCCAGGAGGAGGAAGCAACCAATCTGAAGGATATTAGATCAGCTCTGGGGGGAGAAATTAATAAAATTCTCTCAGGTCTGCCTCACCTACCGTACTGAACCGTGAGATTCAGATGCTTGCACTTTATACGCTTTCATTAGAGTGACTCCATTAAACTCCCCCCCTCACCAGGTTCAAATGATCTATGGACATCATGATACGCTTGTGCAAGGTGTTGTGTTCCTCACAGCTGATATCCAGACAAGGGTGGTCTGTGCAACCAGATCCTTTGACATAACGGAGAACATGAAAACATGAAACATAGTTATTGATCACAGAGTCCAGACTAATCAAATAGCACCCTGGTTTGTTTGAAGTTAAAAACGGTTACAGTGGGTGTTTACCGTTGCACTTCAGGACCCTTCAGCCGCACCCCCTCTCAAACATACACACAGAAAAGTGTTATTTGTGTTGTTAAATTTACATTAAGTCCATTTTAATTGCATCAAGCCCACTAAACACATCTTACAATAATGGGCCTGACAGAGAAAATTGCAATCATCTGTGAAGAGCCTGTGGCAGTATAATGGACAAACCTGATTAATTTAATCTCGTTGCACTCCATAATGGCTGCACTTTATCATTTCAACAGATGGAGCACCAAGAAATTAAAAAATGCTCTCAAGGATATGTGGCACCGTCCATCCACTTGCATTCTCCTTTTTTTTTTTTTTCTTTTTTTTTTTCCGAAGGTGTATTGGCTGAGCTGAAATAAAGGCTTGGACTGGAACCTTCGGTTGAGTGCATCTTCAAAGCCAAATGAGATTAAGGTGATTGTCAATTGATGCAACAAATCATCACAATTGCCTTGTGATGTATTGCTGGAGGCTGTTAGAGCCTGTCCATCCAATCATCCTGTCTGATTAGTTAATAAATGGAGATGATTCAAGCGAGTACGAATGATGGAGCTACCACAAAAGGACCATCTTTCTCAAAATCAGAATAGAATAGAAAATATTTTCATTGTAATTGCATTCATACATCTATTTGCATGTATAAAAAGGAAAGTTTCAGGAGATGACACACTAATCTTTAGGAGCATTTATAGTAATGTAAGCCTGATTTGAATGGACAGTCCATCTCAAAGAACATAGTGCCTTACAGAAAGCATTCTTCCAGGATTTCCCTGTTTAACTTTGACTCTGATCAGCTTCCCTTTCCCTACTGAAGAAAATAATCTGAACAATATTTTATTGCCAACATCATGTGCTACCACAGGAATTGTGTATTCAGGGTACTTTACATTAAAAGTTACATTTCTTCGAAAAAAAAAAAGAATTTGGCACATAAGAGAAAAACGTTTTAAAACTTGGTAGGTTTGCAGATATGGAACACTTTCCATTTTCAAATGATAGATTGAACCTTGCTTTAAGAGGTGGCTCAACCTGTCTGGTATGTTAATAGGTCTGCATGATTTGGTCGCTAAATCATTTGATTGAAACCTCTGAGGCCTTCACAGAATGACTAATATTCAGTTATACTCAAATGGATTATATTAAGAAAAGGTCATTTCTGAAAGCAACTGGGTTTATTTGTTATAATGAGTTTTCTTTTTGGGTTTGGAAATAATAGATTACATGCGTTGATGTTCAAATTTTAATCATGAAAAAAATGGCAATCGTAATTTTCCTTTCAATTCACTTTAAATTGAGGCCCTTAGTTTATGTTGGTCTATGACACTAAACACAAGCTAACCTGACAAAATGAAAAGAAAAAAGCTCAAGGAGTGTTGCAAGAAATGATAAATACTAAAACATCTTAGAAATATTGTACATTTTTGCATTTAACTTTAAATACTATGTTATTTTTACAAGTGGTTGGCAATTTTTTCAACTTTCACTTCTGACACCATAATTTCACACAAAGAATAACAAACTAAAATTATGTCTTTACACTGAAATTGACTACTTTTTATAACACAACAATGCTTTGGCAAAATATGTTTTCCTATTTTATATTACAATGACTTGAAAACTAAACAAAATATTAACTTCCTCTAGAAAAGAACTAGTTTATGACTTGTTTTTTCAGGATACCACAAGGTTTGTCCTGCTTTTTATCAATTATGACAAAAAGATAAAATCATAAACTTTAGTTATCTAGAAATTTCTACATAATAAATCCCATTAAAATTTGGCATTAAAAATATAGTTAAATTTGGTGTTTGTATTTGTTTTTACTTTACTTTACTGCTGTCATTTCACTTTATCTGAGAATAACTTTATTGATATCCATGTGGACCTATAGGTGGCGTTCTAAATCAAATTCAGATGAAAAATGATTACTGTTACGATAAACTCAGTAGCATTGTGCCTTCCTTGTAACTATTGGTTCAATTTAACACGACACTATTAAAATCTGTCAGAGTACTGTCTTATGCTCACAAGAAAGTTGTAAAAAACAAAAAAAGAAAAGCACATATCTGAAAGGATAAAAGTCCTTTTCTTCAAATAATTATTCCGCTTACATATGATATTCAGAGCGCGCGCGCGCACACACACTCGCACGCGGATATCTTTCCAATTCACAGTAACCTTCCTCCGACTCGGCTGCCAGAAGAACTTCGCAGTAAGCAATGATACGTCTTTTAAGGGTCATTTCCACTAGAGTTTTATACGCACAGAGACTACTTCCAGCCAGCAGCAGGGAGGAGGAAAAGGAGGCGGCTGTGACATTCTTGTTCATAGACAGGGAGACTTGTTGCATGCGGTGATAGGCAGCGGCTATTTTTGTGAAAAGGTAGGGGCATTTGAAAGCACTTTTTCGTTTTTTTTTTTTTTTTTTTGTCTATTATTTTCGGAGACGTCTCTCCGCTTTAGCCATTGTGATTCTGGCAATTTGTCAAATTTGTGACGTTGATTGACAGCGTATTATTGAGACGTTTTTAAAATGGGCGGAGACAGAGCTGGCGGAGCTGGTGGACAGCTACGACACTGAGTTTAAAGTCACGGAAGGATTTGTGACGAGCAACAAGATCTCATTTTCAAGGTCCCCCTTGAAAACGAGATCTGGATCTCAGTGGGGTTTACCTGGTTAAATAAATAAAAAATAAAAATAAAAAATAAACCAGGTAGCAAATTAAACGGAAGCAGCTTTATTTAAGGCTCATCTGCTGTTATTATGGATAGTATAATAAAGGCCAAGATATCATTTAATAGGTGATACTAGAGGGCCTTACACAAAGTGGTAGTGGGTACTAATGAGTATAAAAACAAAATGTCCATTTCCAAAGTCCAGTTTTCTTACTCCGTTAATTGTTGTTAATATGAATGGAACCCTTATCCCTATAGAGGGGTTTTTGCACATTTTTTCATACAATATTCAGCAATTTTTAGGGAGGAATCTTCAGTTTTATTTTAATGTTATGCATTGCTTATTTATTTATATGTAAATTTAAAACACTGCAAAAATTATTCAGTCTGTTTTCTGAAAAATGTGGTCAGAAACTCAGAGGTACACTTATAAACTTTTGCTCAATAATTGCTCTCGTCTTAAACGGAGCAAAAGAAACACTGGAGTTTTGTACATGCCATTTGGTGTCCTTATTTTTGTATTTCTACTACCACCCTCTAGCTGCTGCTGGGTGGTGAGGGGGCAGGAGGATGTAAATGCATCAGTTTTCAGCACAGGTGCTTTTGCAGTCAAACCAAAATGACTGTGAGCAGGGTCCAGTTACCAATTACACTGCACTTTTTGGACCATTTATTAAAATATGAAAGGACGCTTTAGTGAAGCGATTTATCACCTCCTTAATAGGTGCTAGCAGTGTCTAACAGGGGATTTGATTGAGAAAGAATGGATAATACATTTTATTCTGACTTTCTTTGTATTCTCAACTGTAAATTGTTTATGAGGGGAGGCGGTAAAGGCAAGTGAGAAAAATAGCTGTTGCAGATCTATTTTCATTTGCTGATAGAAACAAATGATTTCCCCTGTTTTAAATAGAGATTGCATTGACAATATTAGTGCCGCTGTTGGTTGTCATGGAGACCACGTGCTACTCTTGTGAGTCTAAGCCAATAATAACACCTGTGCTTTTCTGTAAACCACTGATGAAATACATCGCAAATATGATACGAGTTTATTGTTAGTAAGAAGGTACGTAAAAATAAAAACATTATTAGGACATTGTAAAGAAATAAATCTGCTCACTTTCTGTCAAACCAGACAGTTTGGCAGAGTAAAAGTTTAATATTGTGCTACAGCTATGTCTCTGAAAGGAAGCAAATAAATAGACTGAATAGTGAGTATGTGCCACCATGGAAAGTTTATGAAAAACTTAATCAGCTCTCTAAGCTTTTACTGTGGATTCAACATCCCAACAAAATCCTACCTGCAAAAATAACACGGTGGATATTTATTTTATCTTTTCATTTTCCTTCACTGGCTTTTCTGGAGCCTTCTAAAGTGTTTCTTTAGGAACTGCTGAAAGGTTATAACTCTGTTGAAATATCCTTAACCATATGTCACAAATTGTCACAATTCTAATAAAAAATGACATTTGATTAGAATTTTGTTTGCAAAACAAATCCCTAAAATAATCAATGTGCTCGATGTACTTACATTCACCTTCTTGTTGCAATACTGAATGTTATGGAACCATAGCAAATGTCAAGAAAACATTGTCAAACTTACCTATGCGTTATGCTATGCTGTTCACTCACTTTAAATAACATGTTTTCACTCTGTGAAATGAGGAGCAGTTAGCACAAGTTTCATAAGAGACATTTGTCAAAATTTCATTCGCCTTAAGTTAACAGCAGTTGTAGGTTTTGCTCTCATCCATTCTGCCCAAGACGGCAGTCATTTTTCCGTTTGATTATTTCCTTTTTTTTCTCCTCTGCCTGCACACCACATTTGACAGTGATGGATAGCAGGTTAAAAATGGACATTTTCTTCTCACGTGTTGTATGTTGGATTGACTCAAGCGTGCATGGTATTCTTCCCTCGGACCAAAGGTCCTTGGAAAGATTCTGTTCCTCTCTGCTTTTCCCATTCCATTATGATACACTTTGTCTTCATTTTACCCCGGCTTGGACTCATTTTCACGATGTATAGCTGAAGCACATCATGCAGACAGAAGTGTAGGTTATGTCAAAGATATGCCATCATGATTACAGTCTTTGCAGAGGCAGGCCCTCTCTGCTTGTTCTGCGGCACTAAACACACACAACTCACTGGATCCTCTGTTTAAAGCCAGTGTTTCTCCCCTGTTTCACTTTTTTTCTTTATCCTGCTAGGCAACATTTTCAGATATCATTTGTCCTTTGGTATCTAAAAGTGAGTTCATCAAGCTGTCAAATTTGTACACCTGATTAAATGTTATGATGAGGTTTGCTGCTGAAGGTTGGCTTTCCTCTCAGTGGAGGCCATGCGAGAAGGTCTTCATGGTTATACAAACTGTGTGGTGTAGCAATCACAACCTAAAAAAGTGGACCAGAATACACTAATGATGTTTTCTTTGTCTGTGTTATTCAGTCTCTGTTTCTTCTAATGCAGGCCAGCAACCACTGTCAGATGTAAGTAGTCATAAGGTTATTTCAGGCAACATTTACAACTAGCCTACAAGCAGTTTTTTTCTTAGTTGCAGCAATTTATTTCTTGTTTTAAATTGAGTGATATGTTCTTGCTATTATGTTGTGTCTTAATAATTGAGGGAAAAAAATAAGTTAAGTTGCACAAACAAAAATCCATAAACATTTTTTTGTGTGCAAATTTTAAGGTTGTGCAGTCACTTTAACTGGCCTTAAGGTTAGGACTACTGACCAGAATCGACCATGGACAACAGCATTATGAAGAAAATCTCCTTTACAGTCATCAGTTGCTTAATTTTGTAATGCTTGTTTTAATCTCAAAACCAAGCACTTTCAAATTCTGTGTACTACTTTTCTTCTTATACTTGTGCTCTTCATAGAGTAACACTGGTAGTCGAACAGCCAGATCTTAGCTGGTTAATTAGGGTTGGCTTGGTTAGCTGGAGTACGATTGGGCATACCTGCTGTTTCTCATGACACAATGTGTGCTCTCCCTGTCTGGAGGGACAATGTTCTGTCATTTTGGCTAGTCACACACAATCAAATGTTAGTAACTTTCTGTGTGAAGAGCACCAGGGCAGAGTGTGCAAGAACATTTTTTTTACAAGTATATGCTAACAGAGAGAGGATACTGTTTTCTAAATATTGCATACACTTTCAAAAATGCCTACAATTAGCACTTGTTAGGAGTAACTTTGCAGTCAGAGTTGTATATTAGAAATTAACTTACTCTAAAGTGAATTTCAAATGCCTATAGAGATAGACATTTGCATGGTCCAATGACTGTTGCTTGGACTGTGATCATCTGTTTTGTGGGAATGTGGTCACAATCCCACACTGTGATTGACATATTTATTAATACTTGCGGTCAAAATATGCTATAGCTTTTTATTTTAATACCATGATCTCACATCCTTTGAATGCTGCATTTTATGGAAATATTTATTGACATTGTGGAATATATAGTTCTAGCTTCAGAGCGTTATGCGTCAAAAGTGTACAAGTCGAGAAGGAAACTCGGTAATCAAAAGATTGCAGCACAGAGCTAAGTCAGTTGTAAAAGCAGCGAAACTGCTTCGACTTATGTCTCAACAGAACGATTTTCATTCACACATGCACTATATTCCCTACTGTACACTACATGTGCTTCACGTTTGCTTTAAGACTTAACTTCAGAGGCCAGTTCTCCAGTCTATTCTCCTTACTTTTGAAGTTACATGCTCCTCCAATTACTGGGGGGCCATGCAGTCTCCCCCCATGGTGTCCTTGGACAGCTCTTTGAGTGCCTGAAAATGTTGCGGACCATTAATTCTGGATTGTCTTCATCTGCTTGCATAATTTTCCCTCCGTAACCATTTTCCTTTCCCTATTTTCACAGTCTCTTTTCTCAGATTCATATTTTTTTCTCCTTCACAAATGTTTGTCGTCAAGATAGTTCAGTTTTATAACAGTTTTTTTTAATACCACTGACAGTTGTTAAATTTTTACATCAGGCTCTTTTATGGTACACAGGCGGTAAGCTGTGTACTGTACACAGCCTGTGTGTTTTATGGCCGCTCTGCTGATGGTGCCTATTGAAACTCTTCACCTGCCAACAGCTTGGTTTGCAGATGTATTGCATGCTATTTTTATATGATAATATTAAAATTTTCCAGAACTAGGTGCAATCATCAACAAAGTAGGGGAGCGGTTAAACAAAAATCAGGTTGGTCTAAAGAAGAAGTCTATGTTTTCTTTAACTTGATATATTTTCTAGTTTTTTCTCCAGTTAGACTAATTTGCTGTCAGGCAGGAGGTTGTTTTTGCAACTCAGGCAGACTCCAGAAATTAATTTATCCAAATAACCAAGTCCTCCTGGGCCATGGAGGTTGGGACACTGAAATGGCCCTGGTAGGCTAAAGCCGTCTTTTGAAGTCTGGAATGTTTTGGCTGACTTAGAGCAGGCGACTGGAGTGGAGGGGGGATCGTTTTCACTGACCCATGGGATTTTTAACCATTTTCATATACTGAGAACAAAACAAAGTGAGGAAAAATGCCTGAGCTGATTTGCATTGACTTTCCTATCAAAAACAGAGAGGAACAATTTAAGTGAGGCTGATTTAAAGGAGTAGTTGACTTTTTTTTTTTTTTTTTTTTTTTTTACAAAATTTGTTCAGTAGAGGATGGATATGCTGCATAGAAGTTTAATAATTTTGATAATCTTAAAAACGCATGAAGGGAAAATAAATGTCTATTTTGTGGTAGACCTTCTCTGGCTTATTTTTAGGGGTGTACCAAACACTCATTCAAAAATCTGACTCAGTCAGTGTTTATGCAATTGACATGTTAAATGCAAAAAAAAAAAAAAAAAAAGTTTTTCCCATTAATTAATTGCATTAAAACTCCCTCCATTATCAAACTATAAAAGCATCGACCAAAAGCTTTTATGTACTTTAATGTATATTGTGTTTAGTAAAAATCAAATGGAAGAAACAAACTCATACTTTTATGCATAAATTTGGACAATTCCTTGTTTTTATTGATGAATTTAAAACCATTGCCCCTTCCCAAAAACTGCTCCAGCATTTTATAAATCTTTCATGTCTTATAGTTCTCTAATTTTCTTTGTGAATCAGCCAAATTGATATCGGCAGGTCAAATCTAAAACAAAATCTAGAAATCAGTATTGATCAGTGAAAGCCTCATCTTTTTCATTTGCATCTTTTTTATTTTCCTTAGATTGAAAAGTATATATACATAAAAATATTTAAAACGTCTTCCTATACAATTGAATGCTCTGTTGAATAAAACACCTGCAGTAGTCACCCTAGCAGATATAGGTCAGACTTTAATTGCAACAAGAAGATGATATGCTTTTAATAAACAGGCCCGAGAAAAGCAAAGGCAGGAAACTAGGCGATCTTTGAGTAACGGGCCACTTGAGTTTCCAGCGTAATAAATAATTCACAAGTCCTGCGTGATGAGCTGCTGAGGACAGAAATCCCTAATGACAGCTTTTTATAACCTATGACTCAGCGGCCCATTATGCTTCTGACATCCCTACACCGACCACATCCCCTCTGCATGCTCGGGGTTTACTCTGTTCTCAGCCTTTACACTGCTGCATTTTATTGCTTCAGATTTATTTTATTTCAATTTATAGAAGGATTTTTTTTAAATCATTGACTGAACATTTTTGATGCTGAAAATCTGAACTCATTTACTTTAATCCTTTCTAAGTTGTTGTTTTTTTGTAATTGAAAATGTGTTTTTTTCTCAAACATGTTAAATTCAAACCAGTAGATAGCTTTTTTGTGTAATTTTATGCATTTTCAACCTTTAAATTGTGCTTTTACTCTCTGACATTCTTGCCAAAGAGATCAAATAAATCAATGATAAAATAACTTTTGCACAGGGATTCTAAAAGATCTTGTAAGAAAAGTGAGGAGATTCCTAAACGTTTGTTTATTTCCCCTCCCCCCCTCACTTTTTCTATTTTTTTTTAGTTTTTAATTTTCTTTCTCTCTGTTTGTATGTATATTTGCATGTTTAAGAATTTACACTTATTGACTTTGGTTAAGAGTTTTGTCCATTTAAGGATATTTTGTATTGCTTTTTCTTGCTAGATGCTATGAAAGAATTTCCAAGAAGATTTATATTTAATTGATTTGTGTCTTTTTTGCTTCAACAGCTAGATTTCAGAAAGCTGCTGTAATGTCCTCACAGCACTTCAGCTAAACTCTCAATGTTATCACGTATTTCTAAAGAACTGCCTTACTCAGTTTAAAGCTGCAGTAGATAACTTTTATAAGATATGTTTTCAACATATACGTTAAAAACTGTTGTGACAGTATAACATGAGACAAATATTCTTAAAAAAATAAATAAATCAAGCTCTTCTGCTTCTTCCCTGTAATCCTTTTGCTGTATGTAGAAATCCACTGCTCCTGATCAGATGGAGGAAGTTAGGTCTTGCCACTATCAATCATTAGCTAATGAAGGAGAAAACTTACCGTTACAGATTAACTGTTTATCGGTGACATGCTAAGTAGCATGCACATTCATGGGAGGCTCCACTGGGGGGAAGCAGCTATAACATAGTAGAAAGGAGGGAGGAGGGACGGTTGAGCAGTGTGTACGCAAAGGTGATTCACAGTTTTAAGACGTTCCTCATGGCTTTGATTGGTTGTTTCTGACCAAGCAATGCATTTCTGCAGATGGCAGTAGGACCACAGGGAGGAAGCTGAGGACAGTTTTAAAAAATATGTAAAAACATATTTTTATAGCAGAGCACGACTATCATGCAAAAAGTGTTGTTCTCCTGATCCAAAAATTAGGTGGCTGTTTGAAGATCATTTAATATCAAGAATTATAGCTCCATACTGCACTGTGCTCTTTTGTGGCTCAGCTAAGAGTGCTCTAATAAAGAGTGTACTGTGGAAGGAGTTTGTAGTGAGTCAAACTTATCTGAGTCTAGACTTTGAGAATCAGTGGTGGAGAGTGTCATTTTAAAATAATTTCACCTTAATTGGCTGTTCCACTTTTACACAATCATTTTTTATTGCTGGAAATATGTAAAATAACAAAGCAAATAAAAGCTGGTATTTAAAGCATTTTTTTCCGCTTTAGGTGTGCACAAGGAGATCTGAGCTCATTTCAGTCCCTGTTGCTACTGGCGCGTATGTGTGAGGTAAGAAACACATTTTCACCATTCTGCCTTTGGGCTGTGACTTAAAGTGTTACAGTGTTTGATTGGCATAATGGCCCCATAGCCCCCTAGGTAGGGTCATTCTGAGCAACATCTGGATCTATTGTGCTTTTTTGTACGTGCTCATACTAAGGAGGCAAGAGCTCATATGGTTTTGGTTGATAACATTATTGCTATCATTTCTAACCCCTCAGTTGTCACTGAGAATAAGTGGTTAATTTTGCATGCCGAAAAAAGTCTCCGATACCAAAGAACACTTACTCTTGTCCTCAAAGTTAAGTCTGAGAAATAAATCTGGTGCATTGATGAAGTACCTGACAATAGAGTTAGCACACCACTAGTAGTTTATAGTAAACCAGCAGACACGGGCAATTATGCCCACTGAGTAATTTACAGTACTGCTCGTTGGTGGTGACCTGGAAAGAGCCAGGGACCACCTTAGCAACAAACTAGATCATTTAGCCAGGTAGAGTAGCAACTCTGTAGGACGTCCAAATGAAACAGAGCAATCAGACATTGTAAAAAGCCTGACACATTTCAGACAGATTATTTTTCTGCGAAACCCTCTGCAAAAAAAAAAAAAAAAAAAAAAAAAAGATTTTTTTGGGGGTCTGTAATTTTAAGGAGAGTGAATGATCACCTTTATGTGTTGATCTTTTTACGTCAGTGCACAGCCCGCTTGTTGGAGCTACCTATTAATTATGAAATACTGTAGGTCTTGCCCATTTCATTTTACTGCGTCTTCCTGCTGAACTTGGTGTGAAAGGCTGCTGTTCTTAAATGGGTATATAAAAAGTAAGAACAGAGAAGGTTCCCTGTGCAGCAGCAGCTTTCTTCTGCATTATGTCACCAGTGTCAAAAAGGCAACACTGAGAAAACACATCATTTCACACATCCTAGAAACTATAATACATGCTGAAAATTGGCTAATTTGTTTGCACTGTTGCTAGTAATATAGGTTTGTCGCTAACCAGTATTACAGCTTGAACTTCTGTGAAATGTGACTCATGATGAACATGAAACTCAACAAAACTTATTGGGGTTTTGGAGTAAATCATGCTGAAAAACATCACCCTCATTTATTTGCTTGGCAATCTCAGGCAGATTGAGTGACAGCCACAGAACATTGTTTTCAAAGATAAGCAATACCACTATTTGCATGGTTTATCACCCTTTAATATAGATCAGCTGATAAAATACCATCTTTGTTAGTTGATTTCTTATCACACAGAGGACCAAAGACACTGCATTTTTTAAACTATTCTAAATGCCCCTTACGTCTTTGTTTCGTGATTCTTAAAAGAAAAAACTCAAAACTAGTGCGACCCAGATATCTCCCTAAGATTGAGTCAGAGTTTAATAAACAGATAGTCATTGCTTTAAGAATATTTTAGTTCCATCAACGGCAGGGCCACGGGATTTTGGAGAACAGTCCACCTACTTTCATTCAGAGTCCCTACAAATAGGCATGCTAGCTAATTGGCAAAAAACCTCCACGATGTGAGCGGAACCACAGCACTAACAGCTGTGTGTGGTCCACAAGTGCTGGCACAGCTATTTTCAAGCCTCAGTCCAAGAGAAATACAAAGTATGTTTACTCTACACCTGTACTGTAACTTTGCCTTGCGGACAGACGTAAACCGCAACATGTTCAGCTTTCTCTCAGTGTTGTTAAGGTCAATTGTCAGTTGTTTTCAAAGATCCGTATTTTAAATGTGCTTCACTTAAGGAACTATTAACCTCCTTCAGTGGCATAGGACAATGTCCGCTTAACATTTTTGCTGCTGATACTCAATCTTACAGTAGCTTTTAGGTGACGTGAATGTGAATCAGCTTCATTTATTTGCTTGGCAATCTGAGGCAGATTGAGTGACAGCCACAGAACATCACATCACTTATGTAAAGCTTCCCCCAGCCACCACGAAATTAGAGTGCCTGTTGCTACACACTGCTGCCTCCTTCTTCTGCACGAATGAAACGGCAGCCTCCCTGGTTCAGAAGTTCACATTTTGGATGCGTGCCGGAACTCCTTGCAGCCGGTGACGTTTGTCCACTGGGCAGGTGGTCAGAATGGCGTAAAATCTGGCCTGCTTTTACGGTCCTAAAATATTGGGCCACTTTAAAAAATAAAATAAAATTACTGTGAGTTTATGTTACTGAATTAAAAACTGAGAAAGGGACACTTTTTCCCACCTGCTGCAAGTGTATTAATATTTCTCCCCAAAACAAATAAATCACATACATGTGCACACATCTTTGACATGTCTCAAGGCTTGGCTGAGGAAGCTATTTATTCTCGGGCACAGTTAACTACTGGCACATATGCTTTAGAGTGGAATGCCATTCAGAATGCAGAAAATATATTTAGTTCTCGCCAACAGACAGCAAAAGGCACCAGTGGGTCTAGCCCCCGTGTGAGAACAGCTATTTCTGTCACAGTATAGACTTTCAATTACTGTAATCTGGTGCTTCACTCCTTCAAGAAAACCACTATTTAGATACATCAGATATGACATGTACAGTACAAGCCATAAAGACGGATAAATTAGCTGAGAAATTTCAAAAGTGTCATTTTGGGGTATAAAATCTGCAGATAGTAATCAGTATAATTTCCCCCTTGCCTTATTATCCGTCTTGTTCCCTTGGGCAATAGCATAGATATTAGCAATTCTTTGCTTTGGAGGAAAATGAGGATATAGGATACCTCCTAGTATTTGGTTTGACAGATGTAAGCTTTGCTTTTCAGTTTGTGTAAGCCCATTAATACATAGGTGCTTATGGATGGTGGAAATACCCCACAGCTGCAGTCTGCTTCTTGCCCCAAGAGTGACCCCCAGAAAACACTCAAGCTTCACAGCCGTGCAGCCCTTCTGCCACTTCCAGTCCTGCAAACATGTGTCCGACAAACCCACTGATCGAGATAAGTACAGCTTTAGAGCATCTCTACTAACCAGAATGTGGCCAGTAGATTGTTTGCAAACACCTTTGCTATCCTCACTTATATACGGCTTCATCACAGTTTCCCAAAATGAGAACAGAGCACTTTAAGAGCAACAAAAATGAAGAATTTGTGAAATTCAGTCACTTTGTGTCCAGTCTATCTGATATTTAATTAACACAAGCATGTGGTTCAGACATACAGGCAGACTGTTTAGCGAAACTCAAAAAAGACAACACCTGGGTAACGTGCACTTTTCCTTTATAAAATAAGATTATGAAGGTAAATGAAAACAAAGTAACAGGTGAGAGAGGGACAGTGCTGCTTTAACAGCATACGACAGTAGAAAACTCCAGTCACTTACACACTTCATCTGGCATTTCATTAGAATGACTTTAATCATCAGAATTCAGATATTTGATGTTTGAAATTTTGCCCCTTTGACAGCCAAGCATCATAAAAACATTATGAGTTTAAAAATTCAATTCTGCTGAATGAGTTGGACTCAAACATTTTGCCTCAACTTGAGAACAAACCTCAACATTATAAACAATCCTTACCAGGAGGTGACTGGTGAAATTGGAAATGTGTCCCATAAGCAATGACGTAATTTTTTTTTTTTTTTTTTTTTTTTAACCAACCCTTTTTTTTTTTTTAATCTATGGAAAACAGTTATTAAGAATAAGTTGAAATATTATTTATTTGAGTCTGAAGGTGAAAAAACTAAACCAAAGCTTAAAAGCAGTGTAATCTTACCTTACTGGTTCCAAAGTCTTTATAGAAGAATCTTGTAGTGAAGTCAAGATGCAGAATTTTTTTTTTCTGTTTTCCTACTTTACATTGACAGAATGTGTAAAATATTCAATATGGATGTTCCTTTGTCCTTGGCAAGTAAAACACTCAGACATAATACCCGTTCAACCAATTTTAAAATGAATCCATACATTGTAGTTGAAATACATGTACTTAAAACGTACATGCACTTGAAATGCAAAGTGCATTTTTAAGGGCAAATATGCAAGCAGGCCTTATAATTTATTATGATTGATATTATTCTGTAAAACTATAATCTATCATAGTTTTAAGGCGACTTTTAGCATTCACAACAGCTTTTGATGCAGTGTTAGTGCATCTTGTTAAAAGCTTAATATAATAACAGTATATAATGCTCTAAGTGGCTATCATAATGTATCAGCCTTTCAGTCATTTAATTAAAGTATTAAATAACTTTCAATGTGATACTATATTGCTTTCTATGCATGAATGAAGTGATTTGCAGAAGATATTGTATCTAAGCGAACGTGCTGTTTGTGGATTTTAAATTAAATACAAAAATGGATAAAAGAAATGCAATTTTACATAAATTATTTGTTTCTTATAGAAGCTATTTATGCCTTCAGCCTTGGAGCAAAATTGGTCCCGCTTGACTAAGATAATATGAAATTAATTTGTAAGTCATGCCTATGGTTTGCTGCTATGAGTGAACAATACCTACCTTCACTTAGTGCTCAAACTTTTTAAATGTCCTGGAGGAGTTCTGGTTTGAGTCCCAAACCTACTGAGATTTCCTAATGAAGGCTTTACCTTCCAGGCAAGCATATTTCTCCAAATGACAGTAATTTACATATGATGTATTTAGAGAAGAAGAGGGCAGACTAATTCTATTTGGAGATTTTCCTTTGTTTTAGGAGTCATTAGCAGCTAGCTGAAATCTAATTTTTACAATTTCATCAGGCCATCTTGGAAAGCCTCTGTGAGCTCATCAGAGAGGAGCATTTATTGCTAAGTGTTCTCTATTGCATTAGCACACAATAAAGCGGCCAGGGACTGCTACAGACGTTTATGTGGAATCCAGTTAACACTCTGCCAATTCGTTTTTTATTGGGACACAATCAATTTTTATTCATTTTAAAGCCAGAATGCTTTCTTTCATTGTGTGCCTACTTCAGCTTATTATGCCTTAAACTAATTACCCAGTTGTTTTCACAAAATGCAGATGTTTATGTTAAAGATTTCCTCTCTGAAATGCAGACCTGATGTGCATATACATACAATTTCCACTGTGATTTAAGCAAAAATAATTGTATTCATCATTTAATTTGTGCAAGTCTGGCAAACAGAGGGAGGTCTAAGTAACAAACTGATTTTGAAAATGGTAAGAAAAGTAATCAGCTTTGGGCCCAATGTGTATTTTGCTTTCTTTTTGTTCTAACAGTGTGAGTGTTTCATTACTGGGATGTAACAAAACTTTTCATGTTTTAGAAGTGCATTTCACACAGCAGAAACAAAATAATTTTTTTATTCTGGAAAAACAAGTTTGATCTGTTTCCTACCCTTTAACTATTAAGACAATTCACTGGATAATTTGACATTTATAGCTGAAGCCACTATATTTTAAACAACTGAGAACAGCTTTTATTCTTACGCAGTAAGATTATTTCATACTTTTTCATGTACACTAGGTTATGTAAAATGCCTTTTACATGGATGTAGTGGTGAAAAAAATTATTTTAGTACCTGTGTTTATAGTATGCTCTGATAAGATACTATATATGATAGGTGTGAATTTAACAGTGTGCTACTGCCTACGGACAGAATAAGTTACTTTTTGCTGTGAGAATAGACATGTTCTTGTTCTTTTTACATACTTAGTCATTACCTGACCATCTTGGACTGAAAGTTCTGTACTCCACAGATATTGAGGGCAGAGCTGAGATAATCCTCATTGGTATATAGACAAAAGGTCTGCATGGCATAGCGCAAGCTTCAGTAATGGTATCATCCGGTCTTATGCACATTTCAGAACTGTACTGCATTTGTGCTCTATTCATGATCCATCTGAGTTGCAGCACTTATAGTTTTCAAGATGATTGCATCAAATCATTGACTTGCAATAATTCCTCATCTATCTGAAAGCATGTAATAAAAGGACTCATTCCTACACATGCTGGATGTACTCTGAGCTCCTTTAATAGCATGTTTGATTGTACAAATGTCAGATTTTAAGAGCCAGTATTTGTATCATCAGCTGATCTTTTAAAGCAGGTACTGCACAGATTTGTAGTTGAACATTCAAGTATTGTTATTGTGTACTCATTATTTGCTAAGCTGCTTTTGTAGACAGCCAAGACACCTCGGCATGTGTAGAGGAAAACTGGCTAAAGTCCTCTTAGTGTGAATTATATGAGTGCCTCTTTACTGCAATGTAATAATTAGAGTGCTTAAGTGCTCCTTGAGCAAAGACAAACCTAGATACTCTCTTCCTCTTCAGCCCCTCCTCTCCTTCGCTAAGAAGGTCTTTAATGGCTCCCATTTGACTCAGATATCATTTATTGTTTGGTATCAGGTGTACACCTTGTACCATTCACCATTCGTGCTGAAGCATTCTGGACGTTAACTACAATATGGGCAAAAGACTTAAAGGTTTACCCCTTACTCTTTATTTTGTAACCGCTTGTTGCATTGGCATTTCTTAATACTAATCCTTGTATTATGCTTATTACCACACACACACACAAAAAAAATCAAGGAAAAAGTTTTTTCCAAAAATTTTGCAAAAGTGTATGTGCTCATTGTTCAAAATGTTTTATCTGTGTGCAAAGATATTCTTGCTGTTTCTGTTGAGGGATTTATCTGGCAGTGGTCCCCAGAAGACTTCAACAGGCTAGAAAGATGACAGGTTATCATTGATCTGCTCATACTCACTGAAATCCATTAAAAAATGTATGGGCTGTCGTGCATTAACAGTGCACTCTACTGTTTTCGATCCATTAGAGGAGCAGGGCACGGGGCCCCTAGTGGCCTATAGGCCCCACAGAGGTCCTTGAGCTTTCATTTAATTGAATTACCTTATAATGAAAACAGCCATAATGAGATTAATTTTAATTATTCATCAGTGGCCGATTTGAGGGAGAGACAACATTAATAATGCATTAAAGGGCTAAACATTTTTCAATTCAGTGCCTTTTCCTTTTGTTAAAGGTGTAATTTATTAAGTGCTGTGCAGCTGTTAAATGTGTTGTTGGTGAAGATGTCCAGATGCAAAAGGTGGTTAGACAGGCTGTTGAACTGCTTCATAATTATATTTAAATGTCTTTCGTGGTAATAAATATGGACCCAATTATGCAGCGATCCACATAGCTGTAAAAAAAAAAAAAAAAAACAGCAAATTTTTTTTAGTACATTGGATTTTCAGTCAATACCTGAAGCAGAAAAGTAATCACAACTTGTTTTCTTTCTTTGTTGATTTTTGCATATTTCCATCAGATTAGTAGGTTGATTCCCCAAGTGTGATCACATTAAACCACTTTGGTGTCTGGCCAACAGCATTGGGGAAGATTGTTACACTGTGTAAAACTAAAATTAGCTGGCTTGGTAATATGCTTTTTTTTTTTTTTTTTTTGCTTTCACTGGGCAGCCAGAATTGCACATTTGAGATCTGTAAGATGACACTGTGAAATTTATGATTTAGGTAGCACATTTTACATTGAAAAGTGTCATGAACAGATAAGAGCTTAGAGGAAACAAAACAGCAGAAGTGACTTAATCTAGGAGACAAGGATGTCATTGGGGTGGAGAGCTGGGTGCATTTATCAGGTCTTCATCAATACCTAATTAATAATTCAGGCACAGTCTGGGGCTTCTATAGGGCACGGTTTCAGCCAGCTTGTAATTTTGTAAATTGCTTAGTCATCATGCTGTGAACGGACCAGGCCCCTCTCCCTGAAGTTTAATCCAGATGTGCTTGTAATGTTATCAGATATACAGAGAGGAAAACGCTGAAAGGTAAAAGAGGCCCTCATAGAAAGATTACTGCATAGAAACATGGAATGAGCAATCTGTTGTAAGCAACAGGTAACTATATATGGGTTTTTTATACATAAAATATACTTTACCAAGATTAGTCTCACCAAAGGAAAGCTTTGATTCTGGGAGTAAAATAAATTAACAAATTCATAATGTTCAATCATTTATTTTAGTTGTGCTATTAGGGAGAATTTGGCTACGGAATCTCAGCAAACTTAGGTTTTATGCATATTAAATAAAAAGTACACTGTATGCACATAAATAAAATTTAAAATATTTTTTCCCCAATTTTCCTTTTTACATTGCCATGTGCATTTATGTATTATTGCATGTCCTAATCTACAGTATACCTAACTGTAAACATGTGAAATCAATCAAATAATCAATCAATTAAATAGAGAAAAACAGAAGCTTTTTTTAAGTAACATAGCATAACATACAAAACAAAATGGAATAGAAATTAAAATGAAATATAAATAGAAATTAAACAATTCAAATTGCCTATGAATTATTATATTTTCAAACACAACATGAATGTTATTGTTAGGAAACTGGATTTTCCTATGGATTTAAGTCGCTGACAGATTTCAGGAAAAGAAACAAACAGAACTATCAGGCTCTTTGTCCTTTCTTTCATTCTTTCAATTGTGAGCAGTTTAAGGTGCCAGAGATGTATACCTAGTAAATGAACAAACCTCTCAATTATCCCTTGCCAATCCTTTGACAGCTCCCATTGAGAGAGAAATGTCTTCTAAATGGTCTGACTAGTTTTACCTGTCCCACCTACAAAATGCTCTATTCTTCTACCTAGTTTCTGTATCAATGGAAGGTTTTTTTTTTTTTTTGGCTATAAAAACTTTTGTTCTCCGGTAAGTAATATGAACTAATGCTGCTGTTTGTTTCGATACAAGGCTGCTGAGCTACATTTGGACCTGTCTAGCTGGTAGACATAAGCTCAGAAAGCTTTGCTAAGTCACATATTGAAAGAAGACAATGTTTCTGCTGTTTTGGTTGAGCCAACTAGATGTTTTTAGAGCTAAAACACCTGCTGCTTCAGTCATAAAGTAACCAAATAAAAAGGATAAAAACTTCACAGTCCATTACAAAATTTCCCATTTTGTGCTTTATGCTTCTCATTGTAGAAATGGATCCCTGTAACACATGCAATGTTTATTTTGGAGTAATGGGCGATTCCCAGCATAAGCAGATTTGTTGTGGCTTCATTTTTGATTTTAACAAAGTCCTGCCGAATCGGGGAAATATCAGCAGAGTTCACTAAAACATATCACATTTTTCTTCCAACAATGTAGTTTTAAAATGAGAATTTATCTGTTTTCATCACATCATAAAATATGTATTCACTGTCTGAAGAGATTTACAGTTCAGATTTTAAGAAAAAGAAATATTCCTAAAGGCAAAAGAGTTGAAGTTTAACTCCAGTTCCAAAATATCTTATAGAAGATATTTTGTATTTTCTTTGTATTTTTCTTTTACTTTCTAGACAGCGCATAAAGTAAATATCAGTCCTTCTAATGTTGACTTGTACCAATGAACAGAGCTACATGATTGTTGGAAACGTTTTTGATTGACTACTTCATTAAATATGTAAAACAAATCAAGAACTAGGTGAAAATTAGTGCCATTACAGGATTAAAATTGTAATATATTTGATCAAAATTCCTTATTCCCCTTTGACACCAAAGACTCACACCATGAAATAAATCAGCCAGAGCAGGGAAGATCTCTACAAGGCCAGGAATTGTTCTTCTGGAGTGTTTCTTCAATTAGTCTTCAATTAATACATTGAAGACTTTTATTAAATTGGAAATTCTTCAATTTAATAATCTCAATATAGGATTTTAACTAGAATGAAATATGGAAGATGTGCTTATTTATACAACTTTTTTTATTTAAAAAAATGTGTTTGATGTATCCAAAAGTGCTGCGATTTGGCCGAGGAACCTAAGTATTATCAAACTAAGAAAACAAACATGTCAGACAAAATTTACTCCCGGATGTTCAGTCTTTCTTGAAAGTGTGCAAAATAATTCTGCTCTTCAAGCTTTCTTACTAGTTCATAATTGCTTGTTTTGACAATTCAGTTCTAAACATTCTTCTACATTATCCAATCCTGGAGTCCTCATCATGGCAAACTCATTCCTAGGATTTGTTATGATTCTTAAAATTCACTGTAGGAAAAGGTTCAAGTTAAATAATCTAGTTGCAAAAGTACTCAGGTCATATGCCAGGATGGTAAAGTGCCATTTTTTAAGCTGACATGGGTTTAATTTAATATCTCTCTTGAATTTAAATCATAAATGTCCTTTAGAAAAGGTCTTAAAAGTATTCATTTACAAATATTACGCTAATCAAATTCTTACATTTGTATTCACCATATCCTGGGTACTCCTGTATGGACGAGTGTTAGAGCAGCAGTGGTAGCTTACCAGTGACATGCAGCCTGAACACATCTGTGAGGATTAGTCATCAGAGAAGTTGAAGGACAAGTGGCAGCACTGGCCTCTAGCCAAGGCAGCAATCTAATCACACCCACACCGGACTGGCAGCTTTCCATGTAATTTAACAAGTCTATATTGAACTCTATTCTGCAGCTCATATACGGACACTGCTGTGGTTGCAATCAAAAGGATCTCACCAAATGACTAGAAAATATTAAATTTTCAATAGTACAATAGTACATTTTGATGATCAGGCCCGTTTAGCTCAGTGGCTTGTAAGTGCTAGGCTCCTAACTGTGGAGAAGCATCTCTGCATGTGATGAAGTAAGTGTTCATTTAACACATATTCTGTATCAGAAGTTGTGTTATGCTGAACTGGTTAAGTAGCACGCACAGTACAGTGCTGTACGCCATTGGTTTTTACACCTGTGGACTATTTCACACCTCCACAGGGGGTGTCCCACTGTGAGAGACTCTAATCACTGTAGATGAATAAACGAGCAGCTGGATCGCAACAAATGGGTTCACTGAAAACCAGCTCTGTAAATGGGGCATAAAGCTAATGCCAGGATGGTATGCGCTCTGCTGCAAACCACTTGCGTTCTCTACTGCTTCTGAAAATCCTCACTATATATCAGCTTGTACTAAGCAGTTTAATCCAAATACTAACAAGAAAAACAACTTTTGTAATTGCCAATTATCCCTTGCGGGGTATTAAGGGGTGCTGGTGCCTACCTTCAGAGGTGAATGGGCGAGAGGCAGAGTACATCCTGGCAGAGCAACACAGAGAACACAGCACAAACAACCATGAATGCACACACCCACACCTAAAGAGAGTTTAGAGAGATCAATCAACCTGACAGTCACATTTTTAGATTGTGGGAGGAAGCCAGAATACTCAGAGAGAACCCACGCATGCACAGGGACAACATGGAAACTCCATGCAGAAAGACCTCGGACCAGGTTTCGAACTCTGAACCTTCTTGCAAGGCAACAGTGGTACCAACTGCACCACTGTGCATGTGCAAGAACAAAGACCTAGTGTTTTGTGGAGAGTTCATCGCAAATTCCATTTCCTCCAAGGGGAAGTTACTTTTTAGCACGGCAACTGCTGCTGCAAACACCTCCAGAGGAAACAAATATTGCATATCATTAAGTTTTAGTGGCACACCTCACAATGATGTGTTTGTAAAAAAAAAATGTGCTGCATCAGGAAGCCTGTGCTCTCAGTGCAAAGGCAATGTTAGTTATTATTCCATTTTTAGGAACATGTAGTTGTTTTTTTTTTTTGCTTTTGGTTCTGCTCACCTTTACCTTGAATGATACGGTCTTGGTTAATTTTTCATATTCAAATTAACTTTGACAGCACTTCCTGTGAACTTGATGGTGGTAGCACAAAGGTAGTGTTCAGGAAAAACAGTGAACGGAAGGCTGTCTTCCTTCCTAATTGTGACTACAGTGAAAAGTAATAGTTATAAATGGAAGCCACCAGGACTTAGCATGTGGATTGGGCCTCCATTGAAATACTCCTTTATTATATTTCAGAGGCAGAAAATGGAAAAAAGTACAAAACATAAATAAATCACAAATGTTCTCTCTGTTGGCAAAGAAATAGTCCTCTAAACCAGATTCACATTTCCATATATCCATGATAATATCTGCTACCATAGCTTCTGGAAGCTTGCCAATCTAAATTTTTTGCTCTAGACAGAAAATACATTGTATTCCTACTAAAAAGATGACATCAGCAGATGTTGTCTACTGACAGGACACAACAAGTAAGACGTATAGTAAAAGGAAAACCTAATAAACTTTATCAATTTGTGGGAATCTGGCTGTTGACTCCTAGCTCAAGATATCTTTCCAAACATAAACAGTGTTATTTCCTTATCCCTTTACTTTAGGTTGTTACTTCCCTTAAATCCAAGACTTAGATTGTTAAATAATCCTTTATTTTTAAGAAAAATTTTGTTTTTAGTCATTAAGCTTGTGCTTTCCTGCCATGACGATCTCTGAAAATAAAGAGATCACAGTATCCTCTTTTGTGTTGTGAATAAGTTGCTGCACATTTATTTGGCATATGGATTAACTCTACACCGTGAGGACAATTATTAGCCAAGTGAGTATTTTGATCACAAGATCATTTTTAGGCATATTTTCTAAGTCTAAACTGGACAAACACTTTAGACTTGAATGCTTAATGGATTTAACCAGTGCAGGTGATGCGTATCTGTGTATGACGTGATCTAAAAGATAAATACCCTAGATCAAGATGTGATTGATGTGATTATTTAGCATATCCTTTTACTTATTGACTGACTCTTAAAAACTCAGTAATTACAAAAAGTCTCTCAGAAGGAAGCAGCACTCTTGAATTCACTAAGATGCTGGGGTGTCATCAAACGCTTTGTTTCAAATAGGCAAAAGGGCCAAAAGAAATGTGTATGCAAGAAGTCTCCATCTTCCAAAAAGTTATTTGTCATGCCAGGACAAAACTTCATGACATGCATCCAACTATTCCTCTTAATGGTTAGCTGGTAACGACAGTAAAAATGAGAAGTTATGACATGGTCCCCTTTCCTCATCTGACCTGAACCCAAATGAGAACTTGTGGGCTTTTCTTCAACAGGAGATTAAAAGTGAAGAAAAACAGTTCACAACAGTGTCTGGGATTGCTGCTGTATAAAAGGTTGAAACTCAGTAGATCAAGAAACTGTCAGACGTCATGAGTAGAAGATCTATTACTGTTGTTGAAAAAGAGTGGTATTTACTTCAGAAATGTCTATTGGAAAGTTTTGACTTATTTATAATTCTCACTTGAACAGATAACAATAAAAATGTGAGACTGGAAAATATGTGTTTTTCCTTTAGTTACTTAATAATTCTGCATAGTAATTGTGCACATATGGATATTCTCCCAAGAAATCCCAAGCTCCATTTTTACTTTCTAGCATTCTGGATTTATTAGTGTTTAGGATTAACAGAGAACACTCTAGTTGGTGATTAATAAAAAAAAAAATCCTCAAAAGTAAGACTTGCCTAATAATTGTGCACACAGTGTGCTCTCTCCAAATGTTCCTCTTGTGTGTTTATCCTCGATAATTAAATACACCTGCCTTTGTTTTAGTTCTCCATGTCTGAGCAATGTGAATATGGATGCTGCAACTTCCCTTCTTTTATCCACATGTGGGGTTAACTTAAAGTAACTTCTTTAGTTGTAAAAACTCATGTAGTTGAGTAGAAACTAATCACAAATGCTCAGAATTGAATGCCATGACTAATGGTGTCCTCTGAATTGTGCTACATTACTATAGCACAATTATGCCCTCTTGAGTAAAATATGGGATTGATTATGTGTAGAAAAGTGATATTTTTATTCATTATTGCTCACCCCAAGAGACTATACTGCCTTTGTGCATCAGGGAAGCAGTTCTAGTGGGAACAGGAGTATAAATGTTAATGTCTGCCTAATTTATACTAGAACTGTTGTGTTTTTTGTTTCGGTTTTTATCTTTAGTGATCATTTACAAGGAGACTTTGATTACCACAGAACCCTTTTAAATCTTTGGATAGGAAACTAATTGAAGACTCCAATCTACTAAATTTTGCCTGACTTTCTCACCAAATATATTTTGTCACTCTGCAGCTTCTGACGTTTGACACATCCCAAATGTGCAGGTTTTTTTCCCTTCTTCTTTTATGCTTTTTTTTATAAATACTTATGAGCTGGAATCCTATGTTTGAAATGAAAAAGTTACAAAAATGTTGTGAACTTTATCATATGCAAATTATAAAGTCCCTCCAGCTATATCCATGACTGGAAAGTTCCTGTAGTTCTAATGTTAACTTTTGTGCACACTTTAAAATTGTGATGCTCAGTATGTTCGTCGCTGTAGTTGGAAATAAATTACTCATGACCAAATAATCCATGCATAACTTTTTGCACTGCACATACACAAAGTAATGTCTATAGCTAAACTCAGCTGTTAAGTCTGGAGTCCTTCTTAGAGCTGGTGTCCAGTGGGAGTTCCTATTCATCAAGCTGCGCTCACTTCCACTTGCTTCTTGTGGACAAATGTGGATGTAGGTTAAATATAAATGATCCTAAAGTTGTGTTGTGTCTGTTAAAGCCCGTTGAGTTAGATGGCTGTATAGTAATGTTCCTGGCTTAGATATAGTGGAAGCACATCTATATTGTCAGTAAGACGAACCCCAGCTTGCACAGCACTAAGTCTTTTGTAACTGGGTTTAGTCATTGAGGAGAATGGCGCAGGCCCAGTCTAAGTGTCTTTCATCTGGCCAATTCAAACAGACGTTTGACCCCAGACATTTGCCTAATGTGTTTTTGTTATGTGGACTCCTGGCTTCACAAATGTCACAGTGGCTGGACTAGTGGGGGTTTGGATAAGTGAGTCAGAGAGGGGAGACACGGAGTGAGCCTGAGGGAGGGGGATTGCAAGGCCACAGTTATGTGTATAACCTCTGCATTTTGCACTCTAACCTACTGGGAGTTGGTGGTGCGCTGAACATAAGTTCTACTGATGACTGTGGCCTAGATCCCACTGCAAGCCGTCTGATCAGCAGCCTGGCTCCCTGTGCTCCACTGACCTGGGCAGCTGTGGACGAGATGGGGAGTGCCACATTACTGGGCGCCTGGATCGCCCCAGTAAGAAGCCAATCTCAGACAGTTGGGGCGACCCTGACAAATGCTGCCGTAAGGGGCGGTGTTGAAAATTTATTACCAAACATATTGGTATTTTAGGGTGCAGCTGATTTTGATTTAGTAGTGTTCCAGCTGAGGTTCTGTCTTCAAATCAGAATGTCAGATTATCACCACAGTACTCACTTACTGCCACTTTGGATAACACTTTTAAAACATCCAGCACTGTTTGATCAGTTTGTAAGTGAAGATCGCTTGCTTCTTGCATGTATACTCAAATTATAACGCTAGTGAATCTTTACAAAACATGCTGTTTTTTTATTTTTATTTTTAAGTTTATGTTGTTAAAAATATTTTTAATTTTCAGTCTCCTTCTCTGTTTTGAAATAAATTGAAAAGACCATCCACAGTATTTTTTTCAATTTTCTATTTACCTTGAATTTTGGCTGTTTTTACAAAGATTAAACTTAGAATAATTTTAAGATCTCCTTGTAATTTAATAATCATTTTTGTCTTCTTTGTTCAGCTGAGCACTGATCAGGCCCCTATTTTTGAATTGTTGATTTATTCACCTCTAAAATCGATATATATTTTTTAAGCTGTGTTGTTTAAATATAATTTCATGCCAAAACTATGACACATTTTTCTATTCATTTTATTATAAAATCATAAAAAAATAATATTAAGTCATACTTTTAAAAAGATGCCAGTGGTTACACAATTTAATTATCTCATATGTGTGATTAACGACTTTCATTTGGATATGTGTTCGCTGTGTAATGCCTTCAGCGGTACTTTGCCTCAGAAAGGTCTCTTTCTGAGTAATAGGTCTCCAAAGTGTGCTTGTTTTGCTCTTTTAGGGCCACTGGAGAGCAATAAAGTTTTGTCTGAGGATTTTCGAGGTCCTCTTAGACTTTCCCCAGGTGTGCTTCGCTGGTCGTAAAGTGTACTCAGATGGCATAGACAAATGTATCCATAGAGATTTTTAACTACAGATTGGCTTGGATGCACCGTAACAACTGCAGAGTATAGTAATTCCTTTTGATAATTACATGAGCAAAAGTTTAAACTGATACAATTTTAATATGGCAGAAGAAAAAAAAACATTTCACCTGATTCAGAAAAAATATTGTGCTTGTTTTGTTTGGACCTGTAATAACTACACAGAAAGGCCACTCTGTTATTTTTAGCTTTTGACGTTCCAAGAGGTTAACCATTTTCTTTGTTCCTGGCTGTCTGTGGAAGAAAACTCCCATGTATTTCCATGTTGAGGTATGCTGTGTTTACTTTCATCTCTGCTCCTCAGAGAAAGCAGGCCAACCTGATGTTTGTTTATGAAAAGTTCAGAACTTTCATTCACCACTTGAAAGCACTCTACTTGCTACTAATTTACCTAAAGGGACTTCAAAATTATCTGTCTGCACTGTCAAAATCTTTTTTGTGGTCAGAGTCTGTCATCCTGAAAGACTTCCTTTGGAGTTTAATGAGAGCTTCCTAGATGAATGAATTTTTCGCTGTATATACTGTGCTGAAAGGCATTTTTATATATCACAGTAACTTGGTTTTGATCCTCAAAGTAGTTCTGGTTGTAGTTTATTTACTTTGCTTTATTTTATTTGTCACATGAACTTAGGCATGAGATCCTGATGATATGAAAATGGAGTAAAAATATCACGGTTTTGTGGTATCAGTATATACACCAAAGATTTTCTGCTAGTTATAGTTATTCCTCCAACTGAGCATGTCAATGAGAAAATCTGCTACTTTACATAAATGATGCTCATTGCTTTATAACTGTAGTTTCACATTATCTTGATAAGGTTGAAAGATGACTCCCAATTAGTTTCCACACCATAACTGTGCTTCCTAACGGCTGGATTTTTTTATTTTGTCAGCAAGACAAAGGTGTTGTAGACTTCTTTCACCCAACTGACCAACAATAATCAGTAACATTTGGAGGAAGGCCAGTGCTGTATTCTCCCTATAGCGGGAGAAATCTGTGGTCACTAAAAGTACACTGAATCGTAAAAAGTGCATGATGAAAAAACTGTAACTTTTAAAGACGTTGCTATACCTTGATATTGGTATAGCAACGTCCCGTGCCTTTATGTTTTAACCAAGATTTTAAATAACATAGAGCAGAGATTTGTTAGATGGCAGCAGGAAGAGAGGAAAGCTTTATTTCAAAATTTATTTGAACGGGTATTGCTTTTCACTTAACCACTATTGTTTTGGTTCTGTAAGGTACTGGATGTTCCAGTACATCACAGTAACAGAGCTCTTCAACAAATTGACATCATGCAAACTTTGTCCCACATGACTCAGAGGCAATATTTAAAGCTTTTTAAAAGAGGCATATATAGTTAAGCTTTTTTTTCTTTGTATTTCCTTGTAAATCAACAGTTGAACACTTCAGTTGCTAATGACTGTAAAAATATATAAAACTGTTATTTTATTCAAAGTTATCCCAAGTTCAGATTTCCCTTCTTGGGCTGAAGGTTTAAAATGTGTAATGCTCTGCTGAGACGTATGTCAAAGAAGGAACCTGATCCCCCCAATGTGTGATGCTGAATAAACATTGTAGTAGCTCTATCCAAACAATGTTGCAGCACATGCATATGAAAATATTGCAACTGTGTCGCCAGAGTGTGAGCGTTTTGTTTCATCTGAACCATTTGATCCCTTGTCACAGTGTTCCTACCTCCTTCAGACTGTTTATGTATTCTAAGTCAAGATAAGTAAACTCACTTTATCAGATTGTTAAAAAAAAGGAAAAAGAAAAAGTCACTTAAAAAGTAGTAAGAGTCTATTTAAATTTGCATTAGCCCTTATCTTAAAAACAGAATCTGGAAATTGGAGTTAGGTCTATTTTCATGTGTGTGAGTAGCTGAGGGGATAACCTATTGGCAGCGGAGGACAGTTCAGATCTCTCCTCACTCTAAATTGCAGACAGGCATCCTCGCAACCCCACATGAAGACCATTGAGTCCCATCAAGATAATCCTTAATAAAGAACGGCTTCACATTTAATCTTAGCTTGCTTCTCAAATTTCTTACTTGATATAGTTTTTGGCAAGTGCCGTTTTAGCGCTTATGTCAACTGGACCGTATCTGTGCATCTTCTGTTAAGCCTCCATTTGGCAGACACTAGGGAATTTAGGTTTTATTGTTGCACAAATTATTATTTTATTGTTTCTGCATAACACATCTCAGTTTTAAATCTGTCTGCTTTTTTTTTAACATGTGCAAATGTTTAATTCTAGTAAGTCAACGCAATTGCAATTTAAAATTTAAAGCTTAATTTGCCCTTCTAGTGAGATTGTTTGGGTTTGACAGCCTTTAATTTATTTCTTCTTCAGTCAAACCGTTGCGATGATTGGAGCTCTTATTCAAAACATGCCGCAGAGCACTGCATTCAGGAGGAAAATCTAAGTTTATTTAAGGCATAAACAATGCTGCATGATTATACCATGGAATTTGAAAATAACTCACTTGCAAAATTTCGTCTCCATCTAATTTTATACAGCTGCTTATTGACACAGAGAGAGAGAACCAATGCCTGAATGCAGCTACATAACTGGAATGTGTGCCTAACTGCTATTGAAATAGTTACCTGAGAGTCCCCCAGCATCTTTTATTAGTCAATTGAGTTATCAGCAACCTGCTCTATATGCAATATATTTCATGCTCTGATGCTATCATGTGATCGTATAGCTTTACCGTTGGGCATTTGGGTTGGGAAATGAACCAGAGTGTTCTTTTTCAGACAGTGTCCATACTGTCACTGCTGTGTGGTTCAGTCAGGAGAGATGATCGATCTATTTTGTTCATTTCTTTATTGATTTCAGTTATGCTCATGTTGGCACAGTTTTGTTTGGCTGGATAAGTTACAGCTGAGCCACTCAAACAAGAACTGACTAATTTATGATTTTAATAATCATTATAAATCACATTTAAAAGGTTGTCTTTCATTAACACATTTTTAAATTCCTTAAGATGAGGTGCCTAGGGGGTTCTCACAGTATGATAATCAGTTTATTTTTATTCATTTATCTTATTTAAAAGAGATAAAAGTAGTGAATATTTCTTTACATTTTATATACCATGTATAGTGTTTTCTGTTCACAGCTAATTTACAACTAGTGTTCCTTGCCAGCTTAAAGAATTAAGGCCTATATATTCAGCTGGAATTGCAATAAAAGGCTAAAAGGATTTGCACAGCCTAAAGTAAAGGTAATGATCACATGCAATAATTAAATGGTTATACCACGGTTTTACATCACATCTACACAAACTTTAGGGAAAGAATTACATTATAATCAAATATTTTTTATATTAAACACAGGGTCAAATACTCATCCTGCCCTTAAAGTAACATAATAGGTATTTTATTATGTGTGAAACATATTTATGTTTTGCACATAACACTCTGATATTAGCTGGTTAAATGCTCATCTAACCAATTTGAAGTTGACCGACACAGGCTGCTCATGGAGGAGTTTTAAAAAGACATTCCTTGGCACAAAATGGAATATCAAAAAAGGAATTTCACTGCATTGTATTATAAATATGATCATAATAGAGTGAATGGGATCAAATGTGAATCTGCCTATGTGAAAGTTTTGATTAGATGATATTTTTCTGTATACACCTTGGATCTGTCGGATCATGTAAAGTGCCACAAGATGACATTTATTATAAATTAATGCTATATAGCTGAATAGATTTGAATTAATAATGCTGATGGCTGGTTCTCCTTTTGTCTCCATGCCATGGAAGCTGAAGATATTTGTCCAAATTTGTCTTTCCTGTATGCCTTCTTTCAACCAGCTGACCAGTAGAACACAGCAACAGGTTTGGGAGGGGCAGTTTTGAGTCACTCTATGCTCCACACAACTTGGGGGGAAAAAAAAAAAAAAAACTCTGCTCATTCATATTAAAGTTGTAGGTCAGATAGGTTGGAATATGTCACCAGTTTTTTCAAGGTTTTTAAAGCATTGGTGTACCTCTGTGATGGCATTTGAACCACGTCGAACTGCAGCTGCTAAAACAGGATAGTTAATATAAACTCGTTGTTGTTGGTTTGTGTAAGTGTATAGTGTAGGCTTTTTCAGCAAGCTAACAGGCAGTGCACAGCAACAGCTGGGGAGGAGTAGCACTGTTTCTCCAAGCTTCAAGCAAGCCTAGAAAAATGAGATCACTCCAGAGCTTTGTCATTAAAAGGACTTCAATCTGTATGAATAGTATAATGAAAATTATAATGGTTTTTAAAGCTAACTTTGTTTAAAACCCTCAATATTAATATTAGACATATACCTATACCAGATTAATTAGGTATAGCAGAGTTCAGACAGAAATACAACAGGAGGGACAGGAGGGAACATTTATTTAAATGTTTATTTAAAATAATAATTCATTTAACCACTAGGGTTTTGCATGTTCATAGGAACTTTCAATATCTCTTTAAATGCACTTTAAAAGTAACCATAGGGACAGAATGACGGAAAATTTCAGCAGTTTTCAAAACAATAACTTTTGAAATATTTCCATACCTTGATACCGGGAACCAGCCCATCTCTGTTACTTATTACAAGGAACTGACGAGGAGGTTACAGAGTTTTAAAAGAAGTCCAGACTGAAACACAGCACTACTATTCTTCCAGCCGTGGGTGTTTTTTCTCTCTCACCACCTCCTTACCATACAAAATGTATGATTTCCTCTTTCCTCGTAATCATTTGTCAGTATTACATTTGGTTTTTCATCTGCAGGTTTTTTTTTTAAGGCATGGAAATTAAACAAATTTTTAATGGTTCACTGGTATTTTGACCAGTTTACACACAAATGATATCCTTAGAAATAATGTCATGACATTTTGGAGCTAAATCTGTTCAGGCCTCATCACCAGCTTGAATAAATCACCAGTTTCAGCTCATCGGTAGCAGTGCGGCCCTGCGATGCAGCTTCGCTCAGTTGAAATAATAACCTGGAGCAGACAGAAGGCAATCATTACCTTGCACATAGACGCTGTGCGTATGTGTTGACGGAGGACTTCCACTAGAGTGCTACGGAGACGGGCAGAGGCGAGACTCTCAGCCGTTGTTAAACCTCTGGCTCCCCATCACCTATAAGCTAATGACCTAGCCCTCTATTTGCTCTCTGAAGTCCTTCTGTGTCAGAAAGAAATCCATCTTTGACCCTGAGCTCGCAAGAGAAAGCAAAAACCAAAAAAAAAAAAAAAAAAGATGTGGTTTGCGGTGGGGAGAAAAAAATGAGCATACCAAAAACAAGAGAGAAAGAGGAGGGGGTGAGAAGAAAAGTTTGAGCCCTCGGGCTGTGTGAGCAGAGCCTGCTGTTGAGCATTGTCTTAGTCTGCACTGATACAATCTGGAGAGGACTCTTTTTCTTAAAGCTGGGAGTGAATGACATATGGAGGAGCTTGTGTGCGGCACAACTCCCCTGTGCCTCCTCCAGCCCCAAAGTCTTCCTGTGAGAGCGCCGAGCAACTTTTCAGCTTTTTCAAACAGCAGCAGCAGCCTCTCTCTCCCTCTAACTCATTCACCGCTTTCCTCCCTCCCTCCCTCCCTCCCTCTGTGTTGCCCTCACACACTCCCTCTCTCTCCTTTTTCCCCCCTCTTCCTCAGACACTCACCAGTCACTGCCTGAAGCAGTAATCGGACAACTCTCGTTCTCAATAAGACAGTCTCCTGAGATACCGAGCCGGGCTCAATGGGTTCCAACACCTAAAATGAGAAGGAAAAAAAGTAGTCCTGTAGTTTACATTTACTGCGCTACAGATTCTACCAACACTCTGAGAGCTGTTTAAGACAGCGTGTTGTCCTCTCTGCTGGACTGCCCGACCCTTTTTCCAGAAGATTTCTTTTTTAAAGGGGAAGATAAAAAGAGGGGATAAACGCACAGGGATTCAACTGTAATAGCAGTGAGTACAACTTTAATTTCTTTCTCATGTTTGACGTAACTAACTGTCCTGTCTTAACTTGTCTTGGCTTTTGGTGTGACCGACTCCGCAATTAGTTATTTTATCACAGAAATGACTATTACAGTACGTAATCCCCAAGTGCTGCAAATTTCCAGAAATCTGGTATTATTTATTCTCTTAATTGTTGGCCAAATATTGTGATATTATCAAAATTTAAAGAAACCCTGCAAGATTGCAATTATCAAAAACCAAAATCAAAAACTTAAGAGATTTTTGGCCATTTATAAAATTAGTTAATTATAAGTAAATAAAATAAAGGCCTTCTTGAGCATTTACAAAAACACAACAGTTACTAAAAACAAAAAATTAAAGAGAAAATTACATGCTATATTTAATTTAAAAAAGGAATCTGGTAACACCATATAAACATATTGTTACTTAGGTATTAATTTTCACCTGCATGTTAAATATTTATTAAAAACTATACTTCATTTTTTCAGGCAATAATACATGCGACACAAAAGGTTTAGAATGCACAAATTAATCCATAAGTAATAAAAAAAACATATTTAGATGTCTTCTAAAACCTATAAGCTGTATTGTTTGTCAATAAAAATTAGAAATTAAAATTGCTCAAGTGACATCAAATTTAACATCCTCATGTAAATATTTGGCAATTCAATTTTTCTGTCCTTGTCCTGGGTGCAGTTTCGCTTTTTTTTTTTTATTCGAGAAAGAAGGCGTATTTTACACTGCAGTAGTTAATTTTCTCCAAGCAGACTCAAGAAAACGAACACAGTCAAAGCAGCTGACACCCAATGCCATCTGCTGAGGCCAGGAATGCCGCGGGGAGACCCGAGAGCCTCCGAGCGTCTCACCAGGACGACAGGCCTCGACTCCCGGCTGAGCGGCGTCTCCGCTCGCCATCATTTCACGTGCAGGGAAGATGATGGTGATTCATCCGGCTGTAATCACCAGCCTCGCTAATTGAAGGATGTTCGGATTTCTTGCCTTTGAGCCCTTGCTTACCTTGAAAGTAAAAAAAAAAAAAAATTACAGTACGGAGTGTAAGTATGTGTGATAGGAGCATATCTTTTAGAGGTTGGCCTTTATTCCTGTTGTCTTTGTTCAGCATCGAATTCTTTCTCTTTCTTGTGTGTTAATGAAAGAGAGGAAATGAGCGTTAGTGAGGCAGCCTGCCTGTCCTCTGTGCCATGAAGACAAGCGTGACAGCGTGTGTGACTGCCTCCTGCTGCTATTCACACACAAACAATAACCGTATTTATTCAATTAACAGATAATGAGCAGGCTGATTTAAAGGCTGTTTACACTGCCTATTTGCTTTACACAGACAGAGATTAGGGTCTCCCTGGCTTTAGCGCTCCACGCATGTTTGGCTGCAGTGTGCGCCGGTGACGGTGGCATTGTTTGCCTAGGGACTGATGTCTTTCGTATTGGATGCGTCTAGTCGGCCGGGCCCTTGGCCTGCAGATTGAAAACGGTGAAAGACACAGAGCGCTAATTGATCCATCTTCATTCAGAAAGACGAGAGGAAAAATGGGGAGTTGAAAACAGGGCACCAGAGAAGGAAGAAGGTAATAGGGACCCTCTATTAAGTAGCCTGTAGTAGGTGATTAGTGGGCTGGGGGTGTTTACTAAATACCGTGGGGTGTTGTTTTCTTAACACGCCACTGTTTGGATCTTAAATATGTGGTTGAAAGAGCAGGAAATGAGCTTTTAGATGACTGCCTTACAGATCTCCAATCACTAAAATCTTTCCTGTGTTTTCTTGTAAATATCTTGATGTGAGGATCACTGTGAATTCTCCCATTGTCCAGGCACTACATATTGTATTATTTTAAACACAAACTGTTTGTGCTGGGTATTTTATCCTAATATTTCCTTCAAAATAATAATAATTTAAAAAAAACATATTTCATAGCTGAAAGGATTAAAAGTACACGTCAAAAGTGCCACACATACAAAATCATTAACATTTGTCGCTTGACCTGCTTTCTGCTCTGGCTTGTAAAAAATATCTCCTGGCCCCTCAGTGGCCACAGTGGTTGGCAGGTTGTGATAAAATGTCCACCTTAAATCTTATTTGATAGCCTCTCAAAGGCAGAACCACCTTCTGGAAATAATTTGGAGGGTTGAAGAAGGTGGTATTAACAGATTTAACGTGGCTGCGGAAGGACCTGCTGTGGCACAATAGCAGATTAAATCCAAATTACGGCGACAAATTGCGCATCAGCACTCATCTGCTGACAACTCTGTTTTTTATTCACAAGAAAATAAAGTCTCACTGTTGAATAAAATTTTTAAATAAAATTTAAATAAGTAAACTTTTTTTGGTGGATATATATATGTAATTGCCAATTTTCAAATGAACGTATCATAACACACTGTAAGTTCAGAAATATAACTTGTTAAAATATTAAATACAAATCCAAATATTTTAATGTTGAGTTTCTGGCACCTAGTATTTTTACGCAAAAACAATCACAAGTGAATCACAGCTTTTTGTAAACTGTACCCTAACATCTGTGTCCAATTGTTGTCTACATCTACATTCTTTTGCGAGTAGATTTATTTTTCCTGGGCTACCATGTGGATTCAGCTGACCAGTTTAAGTGGGGATTAGATGTTTTAAACTCAGATTTTGATTAAAAAAATTCTTATGCAAAAGTTATAACAAACGACACTTCAAGTATACACTTTAAAATATCTCATAGTATTTTAGGTGTATTCTTTTTTATTTAGATAAAAAAAAAAAAAAAAGAATTTAAGTCCCCAGATTTCGCATTCAAAACAACACCATCAATGTGAATGAGAAGGGCCTCGCATGCATCATGACACAGGTCACACAGATCAGACGCCATGCATGTTGTGATGATCTATGTTAAAAGCTTGGCTCGGGCTATATTTACCTTTGGCAATGCAGGTCTTGAAATAAGTAAAGCGAAACTAAAAGGCTAGCAAACCACCGTGAATGAAGCTTGTTGTGGCACTTCGTCTTCTTAATGACACTTCTACTGCTTCATCTAGCTGCTCTTTGTTCTTGCTGAGGCTTCAAAGACTTGGCAGTTCAGGTTGAAGCAAGATGAACATCAAAGATGCTGAATGTGGCTTTTTTTTCTTTACACGATAAATATTTTCTGGTTAAGAAAAAAAGGTTTCCTTTTTTTTTAAGTTTATGCTTTCGTTCCTCTCCCCTTCATTTTTACTTTCCTCATCTTTTCACCTGCTGAAGGTGGTACAGACACCAGCAAGGCAATGGCTTTATTGGGCTGCACCATTCACCACTTAATACCACATTAGTCCACCACAGGAGCCCCCTCCCGACCTTGTGATCGCTGTTAATGTGCTGTGGCAGAATGTGTTTCTCTTTCTTCTTTATAGTTTTTAGCTCATGTGGATTTTACTTTGAGATTTATTTTTTTCTTAAATATTGTTCTATTTTTACGCCTCAACAGAGATTGCTGTTGAATGAAAATACCCACTTTTTGTTGTTTATTTGCATTTTTAAACGTGAGAATGGAATATAATGGTTATGTTCTGTTGCGAGTTATGGGAGAGGAGGCAAATTGTAAAGATAGAATGGTATTCATGAAGGCTTTGCTATGGTGTGAAGAGCAAAGCCTGTTTGAAAAAAAAAAAGAAAAAACTTAAGACCATCGAGCTCAGGTTACCTTGGCTCATGTAAACAGTGGGCCATTAAAAAAAAAATCCTGCTCCGATTTGGGGAAAAAAAGAACATTATATCTCTCTTTTTTTTATTTCCCTGAACAGATGAATACCTTTGACCTTTTTCTGGACCATCTATTCCCACGGAGGGTCAGAGTCAAGTCTAATATAGAGCCATAACCATGCAAGTATATGGCCCCGCTTGATGTTTGCAGAGAGGCAGGCCCAAGCAGGAGTGGACAGCAAAATGTAACTGTCAGCTAAAGGAGAGTAATAGAGGCATTCGCGGCGTCATAGGAAACATATGTGGCTCCATATGCTCTCCATGTTCTTGTTTCCAGTCTGCTTCATTGTCTGAGATGCACCACTGATCTGGGGGCCTCTAAAGTGCCTTGCGTTGGTGTGTGTGAGAGAGATGTGTGTGTGTGTGTGTGTGTCTGTGTGTGCATTTACACCACTCTGATCTGGGGCCCCTGAGTGCCCTGCGCAAGATATATGCAAGCAAACAGACATGAGTTATGTGCCTTTGTTTGCAAAAGTGAAGCCATTGACACAAATAGTTGGAGTTAGCGTAATTATGCATAACAAGGCAGGAGATTATCGCTTTTTAATAATTTAGGTCAAAATACCACACTTTTTGGAAAGTTCCACACAAATTTAATACAAAATGTAATAAATTATATAGTTTAATGCATTTTACTACTGCCGTCCACATAACATAATACTGATTATTACACTAATAATTTTAACTACATTTTTATCTGTTCACTTTTTTCATATTTCCAACAGGCATTGGTTGGTTACTGTATCAAGACAGAGCATTGCTTTAAATAGTTCTAGTTTCAAAAATATCTTACCTTAAAAATTATATTGTTTCTAATGAAATGCACTTTCCCTTGCTAAGAAAAAGGACAAAACAAAGTTATTTTTGGTTGCAAAAAACACATAAAGCCAAAGGAGCACCACCTGTTGCTCTTACTAAGAAACTTAAATTTATAGTCACAGTTGGTAAACTACGAATCGGAAGAGCTCAACTTTTGTTCTGTCATAATTAAACTGACGAATATTATGAAAACATAATTATTCTTGTTGTAGTCTATATATTACAATAATTTATGGCAGTAGAAATATTTTTTGTTCCTTTACATTTTAAATAAAAACAATGGGATCATGTTGTACTGTTTTTTTAATGTATATTTTTTTGTAACTTCCATGGTACTTTTAAACTGTAGTGATTTTACACTGTTATCACACTCCCCAAACCTTTCCTGTTAGCATTACGTTGTAGTAGCTCTCTTTCAGTCAGCTGACTGGAAGTGTGTAGCAACAGTTGGGTGAGGGGCAGCGATGTGTTGCTCTTTGCCCGTCACTCCAACATGATCTCTGGCCTTTTGTTGTAAGGGTTTTGAACCACAGGAACATTATGACAGAAAATCTTAGCAGTCTTAAGCTTTTTAAAATGTTGGTATGCCTTGATAGTGGGAATGTGCATGCTCATTCTGTGTGTTGTTTTGTGGGATTCAGAGCTAGGCTGCTTCATAGTTTCTGTCTGTGTAATAGCCACAGGCTGGGGCAGGCCTGTAGGAAGGGGCCCCGTTGGTCATTAGGACTTGTCATTATGCCTGGAGGAGGAGTGCTGATAAATTCAGATAGTGTCAATTGCAGATGAAAGATCTGCTGAAGATGCTAGGGGTGTCACGGTCGACTTGCCTCTGCTCAACAAGTCCCATCTTCTTTCAGTCAGCAGGAAAGTAGAAAGACTCTCCCACACTCCGCTTCCCCTCAGCCCCTTGTACCCCCAGCCCCTCACCCTGCTGCCTACCTTCGCTTCTTTAGCCCCACTACACAGTCCCCCCCCCCCCCCCACCCTTCCTGCTTACCTTGGCTAAGCTGCTTTGCATGTTGATTGGGGGAGGGCTAATCCAGTTTGCAGCTGTCGTAGACCAATGATGAATCACCTTTCCGTCATTTGGCCATGCTCCCCTTACTCAGGGAGGAGGGAGGACCTGGAGGAGGAAACAACAGTGGAGTAGGGCTGCGGCTCAGAGACAGACAATGTGAGCCTCTGTTCCCTCGCCAGCCCTCTCTTCCCATTTTGCTCCAGAATAACAATAATGTTTTCTCTGATAAGCCTTTTTGTGTCATGGATGGCTCCGGACTGTGACATCAAGCTGCAGTAACAAGGACTGACATTGTTTCCTGCCTGGGGCAGGTGGAGGCAGAATAAAGAAAAGGGAGTGTGGTTTGAGAGGACTCAGAGCTGTCTAGGTCCAGGTAAGAGCAAAGTTGTGTCCGTTCCAGTAGCGCCAAAGAAATGTAGCTCTTTGTGTGGCATCAGGGATTGCTTCAAAAATGGGCATTTCTCTGCTAAATTTGTTTCCTAACTCTAGTAGACTTTTAAGCTGGCAGTATGTGACTGTGAATGTTGGCCCACATAGGAGAGTACAGACTTTGCAGGAAAAGTTTTTGCAAGGAAAAGATTTAGTGTCCCTTTATTTTCCTCAAGCTTGTAGGTTGTGATAATTTTAACATGTGCAAACTAATATACCCTAGGAGAAAAATATATTTTTGTGCCCATAAGTAATTTCTTTTTTCTTGTTGCTTTTCTGTTTTGTTTGTTTCTTTAATTATTCCATATTTTTACCCAGCTTTTTTGAGTTCACTCTGGTAAAATGTTCAAAACATTGAAGCAAAAAATTATTTAAACCCGTGGCAGATTTTTTTTTTCTTGTGATAGGAAATGAGACAGGCATCTCAAAAAATAATTAAAGTACACATTTTTATAAACAACTTTTATGAGTTGGAGATAAATGATTAGTTATATCGTAATCAAGAAGTTTTGGAAAAATCTGTAGTGGCACTACAGCAATCAAACCCTTTCTTATAATTGTTGAGCAGCAGGATGTATGTTTCCACTGGTGTTGTGATAATTTCTCTGTCATGATGAGCTCCTTGCCATGACCTTAACGTGTAGCTCCGTTCATAGATTTTTGGTCAGAATAAACATGTGGCAACCATGTAACTATTATTTTGTATAAAATATAACGTGTGAGTGTGTGTGTGTGTGTGTGTGTGTGTTTATATATACACTACACACACACCCATTTCTGCCTAAAATTTTGCTTAGAAATTTTAAATAAAAAATACATCTTCAAAAATTGATATCTCCTTTACATTCTTTTATTAGGTTTTTGACACGCCTCTGTGTGTGCGCATGTGTGTGTGTGTTTGTGCATGTGTTGGTGAATGTACATACATATATGTGCACATATGTGTGTGTGTGTATAGGTGTGTGTGCGCGCGCGTGGGTGTGTGTCAAAATGTAGTGTCTGATAGTTATAGTTTCATCTAGTTAATGTGAGATTTTTGCCCCTACTATTATTGTAACAAGCCCTTTATAGAAGCTCATTTGTTTATCAGCAGCAGACATACAGTAACTTTGAAAATTAATTGAAGTAAAAAAAAATAAAAAATCCAAAACCGTTGCGATAAGAACAGTAGTTTTATTTTCTTGTCTTTTTTTTTTTCTAATCTCTTGTGCCTCCTATCTACACTGTTGTCTGTGGACGATCAAATCCTCTGAGTGCACAGATGAGAAGATAGAATAATGTTTTCTGTGGCGTGGTCTTTTGTATAAACACAGAAACAATTAAGGAGCTTGCCAGAGCAAACACACGCCTCATGAACTTCTCATCCGCCCATCACTGAGGTATTGGCTCTTATAATCAGGCAGAATGCTGTGCTCCTAACACATTAAGCATTGCCTCAAACCAGCAAAACATCTGTTTGCACTCATCATCACCCCCAAAACGATATACACTTAAGATCATTTTAGTTGCATGAAACAGATTAATTAGACTGTAAACATTTCGTAAAACAACTTGTAAAATTATGACGAAACCACTGCAAACACACACACACACAGTTACACATATATTTTTTTCATATACATGTATAGCTGTCCGTAGTTTACACTAACTTTGTGCTTTAAAAAAATGTACGGCCCTCATATTCAGCATTGCACGTCAGAGTCTTGTGTTTTCGCTGAAACTACAATGATTTGTGTAATTTGATTTGCCGTGTGTGCGTGTGTGTGTGTGTGTGTGTGTGTGTGTCCTTTCAGGTCTATGGAAATGCAGGATCTAGCCAGTCCTCAAAGCCGAGTAAGTGGAAGCAGCGAATCTCCTAATGGTCCCAGCCTCGACAACTCACATATCAGCAACAATTCCATGACACCCAATGGCACAGAAGGTGCGTTTGCTGTGTTTTAATCTGAAATTTTAGAATGTTACTGTAGAAATTAGCCATTTGAATGTAGAGATATGCGTACTAGAATGGAAGCAGCAAAATCTTTTTGAGACCAGGAAGTGTTCATGTAACTTAAACTTGATTGTTGCTGTGAAGTTTTTAATTCTATTTTCTGCTGGTAAATCTGTATGTTGCACAGTAGTTGTTTCCAGTGACTATTAGCTGTTTATTCAAGCATCCATGTAATTATTCAAAGCCCACAGCATGGAAATGATTGCGTTTTGAATGTGGTCTCCTCTGTACATACTTATTTGCTCAGGTGATTCGCCTGTGCTTTAAATCTGAGCCTTTGTTTAGTGAAGCAGTCACAACCCAACAAATTATTAAAATGATCCCTTGCCGTGTAATCTCCATGTTTTATATTAGCCCGGGGCTCAGAGTTTATGTTTCTCGCCTTGCAGACTGTCATGTGTCCCTTTTGCCATTCTGTCTTTCCCATAGGAGATAACATCACAATGCTTACCACTGCAGACTGGTTGTTAGGTTCTAACTTACAGTCTACAGCAGGTTTGTCTACTTTTAGTGACACGATGAAAGGACAATACTTGGTGTTTTTCCCAAACTCAAATAGAAGTACTCATTTTATCCCCAATTGTCCCTCTTGGTAAAGTCATTTGTGCTCATCAAAATCTCCCTCAAATGCAAAGTTCATTAGTTGCCAAAAGTACAAAACTGCCTCAACTATTGTGCCTTTCATTAAGAAACTCTTTGGATTTTCTGGTATTTTGTTTCAAGCATGGTTTGACACCAACTGGCCTTGAGTTCATTGTTACAAAGTGGTCAGATTGTGAACTTCTTGTTGGGATCCTCCATGCTGCCTCTTGAACACAGTGGTTATTGTTTGCTATGTGACCCCAGTGTGTGCTAGTTCATGCATGCACTATGTGACCATATTTTTTACCGTTGTGTTGTTCAAAGGTGTTACCCCTCATCAACATGTGTGCAAGCACTGCAGAAACATGTATAACATGACAGCAAATGGCTTCTTCAACCATGAGGGATTCTACTAAGCATGACTCCTTCGCCCACATTGTCAATTTGCTTTGCCACAAAAAAAAAGAAAAAAAAAATCCCTTAGCCCGCCTGAAGTGAAATGGATTGATTTCAAAGATTCCTGAGCTGTCAGAGAGCTGTGAAATTGTCTTTGCAAATCTATTGCTGGGCTATGTAATGGAGTCAAGGTCAAACCGTGTTAGCTACACTCTTAAAACGATTTTATATACTATATATTTTCTTGACGTTTCAATTGAAGTTACATGTTTTACGCTCGTTCTTTTTCTCTGTAGCTTTCAAATGCATCTCTTAGTCAAATATGACAGGTCGATTGTGCTCTTTCAGAACTGCAAAAATAACAGTTTTATAGTTGTTTCAAAACTTTGTATAAATAACTCGCACTGATCGATCAGCCAGAGATCGGAATCAGCTCATTTGTACTTGATTTGCTTAAACACTAAAAAAATGAGAATTATGTCTTCCATATTTACTAAAAAACAACTTTAAGTACATCAGCCAACGTTACATCCTTTTTTTGTTTGATAAAAAAACTAAAAAACAAAACAGGAACTAAAGGAATAGGCTTTGGACACTTAATGCAAATACTCTTGTAATTTCCTAATTTGCTGTTGTACTACCACCTTATTTTTTATCCGTTACCTCCTCACAAATAAATAATACTCTGAAGGGATTAAAAATCAGAATCGGCGGATGAGACAAAAGAAACAAAAGGAGAAGATAAGGAGAAGCCTTATCTGTGCGTCTCTAATTATACATATGAGAAATGATGACAAAGTAATATTAAAGGAATTTAAATCCGGCAATCTTGAAATTCAGAAGCAAACTGTTGCTCCTTTTTGTCCCTCTCAGATCTTTTCAGTTTTTTGTTTTGTTTTTTTCTTTTAAGTTTTTTTTTTTAGCACTGAAGATAATGTCCATTTTTCATCCTAACCTGATTTGGTGACAATCTGACTCTTTATTTACAGTTAAAACAGAGCCAATGAGCAGCAGCGAAATCGCCTCTTCAGTCACAGACTCCGCTTTAGACAGCTTCTCAGGATCAGGTGAGGGGAAAACATTGTCTCATGTGAACGTTTTTGAGTATGTGTGAACTAACACACACAAACACGCAAACTGATGATGTGATGAGCACAGAGATGGGCGTCTGATAAGTCAGGCCTTAGTACGTGTCCCAGCAGTCAGTCTAATCTAATGTGTGTGCTTGTATTCCTGTGTGTTTAGGCACAAAATTTCTTGACTTTGTCAGCAAATTTATATGCTGCGCTTGCTTACATGTGCGGGTGTAGTTGTTCACTCTGTTGGTTCCCATGTCAGTGAGGGCTGAGTTATGGCCTGCTGAGCCCAAAGTCTGTCTGTCCAGTGGAGTGACACGGCGTCCCAGTGGCCCTCACTCTCCATGGGCTGTTACCCTATCGCCCCGTCAGAGCCAGTGTTTTCACACCTTCCTTTCAGTAAAGAAACATCATACACACACACACACACACACACATAAACACATTGCTACCTAAAGCCGAAGCCTTCTTTCTTCCACGCTCTGTGGTATCACTTTGCCGCAGAATGAGGCATTTTGTGTTAAAATTCATTAACCGAAGTGTGTGGTATTAACTTACTGCAAATTTTTCCTATATTTTCTCAACCATTTAACTAAGTACTTGATACTTAACGCTAGAACAGCATAAATCACTGCATGACTTTTGTTTCTGACAATATTAATGAAATTTAGTAATCTTATACCCCGTATCCTCCGTGGGGAAACCCAAAGCTCTGTTCAGAGGAGAAAGTGTTGTCCAGTGGCAGGTGCTGCCGATGTGGGAAAAGTGTTCAGTATTAATAACGTGTGTGAGGGGTTATGGCATACAGTTTCATACAGTAAGCACTCCCCCGCAGCAAAATCCCTCATTTTACATGTCATGACCAATTAGTCAGATCTTTCTAAACTTTGCCAGGTCACTGCACCGACAAAAACTGCAGCATCCTGGAATATTGATGACGTTTTATAAATCAAAGATATTCTAATTTACCACTCTTTTTATGTATGTAATCATGCAGGTTTTTTATTCACACTTAGACTGATTTGGTTTTGTTTATTAGTATTATAATTATCTATGATTTTAACAAGTTATACTTTTTTTTTTTTTTTTACTTTTTCTTATTTGTCCACAATGAAGATAGTATTTTGGCAAAATCATTCAATTAGTATTTAGAGAGCAACAGAAATCTTTATTGTTTTTTTTAACAGTGTAAGACTTTTAGAAGCAATGTATTAGTTAAAAAGCAAATATGTCTTAATAATGTCACATGAAAAACATGCGTCTTTTTTAACATATGGATAAAACTGCAGTGAAAAAAGAGCACTGTGGAACTAGGTTGATGTAAAATTGTGTCAGGGTTGTCATTTCCATTTTTACTGAAAGCTTATAAATAGAGATGCACTGATATTTGTTTTTTTTTTATGTGAAAGATTTGCTCATCAGTTACTAGCCGATTCCATTTTCTCTTCAAGAGTTTTAAGAAGATGAGGAACAACACAAAAAAATATTCCCAGCCTTTGTCTCATGAGTAATCGTTAATTATTTTAATTAAGAGCAGAGGCAAAGTCTATTATTTAAAAAGACCTCAGCATGCTAAATTAGAAATTAGTACCTTTACTGTGGTAAAGGTACTAATGCTAATCCAGTCTCCGTGTGAATTACTCAGAGAATGTAGACCCTTAGCTCAACTCAAGGATTTCCAAAAGACTTCCAACATTTCCAAATTCAGCATGTTCCAATACAGACAACTTAAAAGTTTAAAATAATACAACTGAGCTACATTGTTGTAGTTTGTTTAACCATTATGTTTTTCACTGCGAGTCTTGTTCTCTCACACTATCAAAACCTTAAAGCAGGCGTGTCTTTATGTGTCATTAGTAATGATGTTTCCTTTTACATCTCCCTGCTTCTTCTTACCTATTTTTTAAACCCCACGTTGTCAGCGTGTGGAGTGATGCTTTGAAATGTTGCATGCATTGATTGGCACAAGATTTTTTATTTTTATTTTTTTCCATTTTCCAACCAGTTGTTTAACGGTTGGAAAATGAAGCTAAAAATTGGTCAATCCTGGTCACCATCCAATTTATTAAGTTGTAAGTGTTTTAAATTGTGGGCTGAGATGTAGACAGTTGTGTGGGTGTCATTGCGACTGAAGTGCCCCAGAAATAAACACAGTTCTTATTTACCTAATTATTTGACTCCATTATTGCTCCTCCGTTTTTAACATTGAATAAGTTTACAACAATAAACAGAGGAGAGCGTTGTTATTGCCCTTTTGTTGAAGTCCAGCAGTTCTTTTTGGCAGAAGATAATATTTACTTTATTTCTTAATGTTTAAATATGCGCTTGCCTCTTTTCTTTTTTAACACTCCTCAGCTATTGGAACCAGTGGCTTCAGCCCAAGACAAACTCACCAGTTCTCTCCGCAGATTTACCCGTCCAAGTAAGGTTTCTTTTATTTTTCCTTTTAAAAAAAAAATAAGCAGCATCCAGCTTCATTTGGATCTTTAATCAGATCCTTCTGTTAGATTGAGGCTTTCTGACTGGCTTTGATTGACTAAACGGCTTCAGTTTGTGCCTTCTGAAATCTGTTGTAATTGTTATCCTGTAAAAATTTCCTATTCCCATTTATTGTCATTTCTCTGTATATAAGCTTTGGTACGCCATCAGTCTTACGTGTTGGCTAACTGTTTAGTTAAAGGACAACAAGTACAAGACGTTCTCTGTTAGTAAAGTTGGAGCTATAGCTCTAGGGATCTTCCTGTCATCCTTTTCCACTTCCATGTTTTGTTTCTGCCCTTTAATAGCAGGACATACCCACATATTCTGCCTACTCCTTCGTCTCAAAACATGGCTGCGTATGGGCAGACGCAGTACACCACAGGAATGCAGCAGGCCGCAGCATATGCTAGCTACCCTCAGCCAGGCCAGCCCTATGGCATCCCTGCTTATGGTGAGATTTACACAGAAAACTTCTGCTACGTAGCATCAAACAATGTACTCTTTAAATAAGATAGTCTTTTTTTTTTTTTTTTGCTGAAGGTCAGGAATAACACCTTGCTCCTAACAAACTCATGTTCCCACAATTTCTCCAGCAGAGCAAGAGCAGCAGAGATGCTGAGTTGTTGTTTAGTGCCTGTATATTCGCAGTCAGTGCAAGATTTGCTTGTGAAGCTGTTCAGATAGATCAGAAAGATTAGTGATATAAATCTGAAAACAGAAACCGGTTTCCTCTGGCAATGTAAGAGAAAGCAAAGAATAAATGTCTTTATTTGTCTAAAGTCTTTGGAGCGTTTTGACCCCAGAAAATTCTGCAATATGTGGAGGAATTTACACTGTTTATTTGAGCGGAGCCCTGCACAGAAACGACACTCTGTCTCATTCAGCCAAGGCAGTGGTCAGTGCAAGTCACAAACACAAGCCACATGTTTTATTACTTGTGCATTATTTCACTTATGACCTAAATGATAATAATATATTTTATTACTAAATAAAACAAGGATAGTCTAAACATGTCTTTGTTTTTACAGCCAAGTAGCTCCTTATGTGTGCGAGATAGTATTTCTAAACAGCGGCGCATAGTGAAAATCAGTTATCAGCTAATCTCTGTTCAGCCATTGTGATTAGTGTGTTATGCTAACAGACAGAGTCAGAGTCCCTTTGCTGTGACCAATGTAATTTAAACCTGTGTTGACTGTTGTCTGTGCATCAAACCGATCTGGTGTCACTAACTGATTTAGGTCCATTGTGGGCAGGCATAAAGACCGAGGGGGGTCTGAGCCAGTCCCAGTCCCCGGGACAGACGGGCTTCCTGAGCTACGGCTCTGGCTTCACCACACCACAGACGGGACAGGCCCCTTACAGTTACCAGATGCAGGGTGAGGACATCTTTTGTCACTTCTGCCTATATCTAGCTATGTGTCTTCAGAGGAGAAAGCTGTGTTGTCAGGAGGTTAAAATAAGCATGTATAAAATGGTTAACATGATGACATCTGTGCAAAAACAGTTTTCTCCAAAAATCGGAAGACATGGTGGCTTTAATTTCTTGTTGAATTTGTTTTTTTCCTCTAATTGGTCTATCTCTTTGGGCATCTGTAGTTTTTCAGTCCCTTGTATAAATATTCATCCCCCCGGTTGGCCAACTAAATTAGGTTTTCTGTATTGTTTTGAAAAGGATAAAAGAAACAGACCTCTGTTTCTGATTTCGTAGCGCACACAGCCAGACTGAGTCAAGACACAGGCCTTGTCCTCACCCGGGACGATGGTTGCATCCCAGGAGTGCGGTGTGCAGCCGCAAAGACTGCCTCCCTGTTCTCTCCTCTTAAAAAAATCAACACAGATGGAAAAATGTCAGGCACTTAGGAGACATCAGCCATAGTGCTCTTCATCCTTTGTTTTTTTCTCCCTGTGATCATATTTGTATTTGTTTAAGCGCTGGGACCAAGGAGATTTATAGCCTTGAAACCAATAACGATGAGTTGTGGCACTCTGACCACCCTCTTTTCTTTCCTCTTGCTGTCCAGTCATGCATTCTGTTTAAGTGTTGATCAGTTCTTATGGGGATAGTTCAAGACTTCTGAAGCAGGATTCTGTTAAAAGGGTCGAAAAGAGTCTCTACTGAAGTTTTCACTTCATTTCATTAAGTTTGTCCTGAAGACTGAGAACTGAACTTCTACCATCTCGGAACAACAGCATAGCAATATATGCAAATATTTTTGTTCCACTTGCACTGGATAGCATCCAGTTAGAAATTGACAATAGGAGATTTAAAATCTAAATGTAAACACCTAGATAGTGATAATCTTAATCTTTTCTTTTTTTCTTTTTGGAGGCAACTTTTATCATTTCTCTGTTTGGGTAAATGTCAGCTTATGCTAAAAAGAGGGACTGACAAAAAGTTTTGAGTTTTTAACAATCCATGTGTTTCTTCTGTAATTTTCATTTTTTAATTGTCACAATTTTTTTGTGCAACTGCACAGACCATTTACCATTTCACTTTCCATCTGTTTTCCAAATGACAAAAAACAAGCAAAAAGCTTACACCAGATATAATATTTGCTAAATGTAACAATTTTATACAGACTCTGCTTATCCTGAACTTGAGGTAAACCGTCTCACTTTCACTGTGCAGGCACAGTTAGCAAGCAGCTAGCTCCGTGTTTATTTTCTCTCCTGTGATATCTCTAAGTGTCACATTTGAAATATCTCTACATGTTGCTGAAAAGCCTCCAGAGCATTTCCCAATACGTAACGCCAGCTCAGCAGCAGATGTCTTATGGAAAAACCTTGCTTCCACACCTCTTAAGCAAATACAGTTGGCCACTGTCAGAGTTTTGCAGTGTGCATTCAAGTAGCTAAAATTGGACTCAAGAGTGAGAACAAATACAGGGAAATACAAAAGTTGCCATATTGTTCTTGGCGGTTTGACTTAAAATGACTGAAGTATGTGCTCATTCATCTTCTAAGTACTGTGCTTCTCCTGTTTTTGTTTCCCTCACACTCTCCAGCTATCTCTTACTGTTGCATGTTCTGTTAGTTTTAAGTGCACCAGTAATTGACAGGCATGTTAGATGACAGATTGGCCACTCTTCTGGCCCTTGGTTCTCTAACTGTGGCTCTGGCCTACTACCACACCATCATCATTACTCTTTGTGGCCTATTGATCTGCCTGGGCGATGCGCCTCAGGCTTGGGTGTCCCAAACCAAAGACTTTTTCCACATCTGATACTCCCCTTTCTATCAATGTCCCTGCAACCAGCCAGCTGTCAACACACAACATGATCAAATTAATGTTTCTAGCTCTTGCCTTTAGAAGTGTGTGCAATTCCAAAACCAACATTATGTAAGGGGTAAAGTCACTTTTGGAATCCTGTTTTTTTTTTTTTTTCATATTGGGAATTTTAATGTCAATAAAAGGTTATAACCTAAGATTAGTTTAAAACGGCTATGGAAAGTGAGACCACGCAGATGCTAATTAGGTGAATAATTGGATTCCAGCATTCTTTCCCAAAGTCTGAGCAAACTGAAGAAGCTGAAGCCTCAGTTACCTTTTCTAAAAGTAAAACCCCCATCTGGTCCTCATAGTCTATTCCCAAGTGGAGCATACAAACTTCTGCTACAAATATTGTGCACTGATGATAGACATAGCCTGTGGCAAAGGGACTGATCAAGCAAAGCAAATGGACTTCCAATTGTGGAGCCAGAAGGCAGGAGGGAAGGAGGACAGGAGGGAGGGATGGTGTCTGGTCTTGAGTGAGTGAACTAACTACAGCAGGACAGGGGGAGGGAGAGAAAACATGCCCCCCCGGGAAACCGCAGCAGTCCCTCTTCCCTCCCTCTTCCTCCCCTTCCATAACCAGCACCACTCCTCCCAACAGCATGGGTTCATTCTCACTGGGTAGCAGGGGTCCGCGAAGCTTTTATGTGGCTCCTTAGTCTCCCTAGAGCAACCCTCAAACACTCCCAGTGAGAGTTTTTATGACTGTTTGAACTGTGTATTAGGCTAATTTGTTGTCCTTCACAGCATCACTCCTCCTTTTCTCGCTCTCATTGTTCTGGTGCACTTTCACTTGATTTTGAACTTTCAGCACCGATCAAAAATCTGTTCCTAATCCCCAGTTCATCTTGAACCAATTAAACAAAACAACACGGAGAGTGAAGCGTTTTGATAGAATTGCTGATAGAGACCAAACTCTTAACAGAGTTATCTCATGCTTGGACTCTAGCTGTTACTCACAAGGCCAAACACTACTGTCTCTTCGCTTTATGTTGCTATGCAAAACATTCAAGCCCTTGCCACACTGCCCCTTCTATCCAGGCCAAAAAAACATAAAAAATCCAAAAGTCCCTCTGCTTCACATTTGTCACGGTGTGGGAGGGCCCTTCTGATGGGGTCAATGACCAGAGGATGAAAGGAGCTCCCTCTGTTTGTCTCTGACAACAAAGGTGTAATTACGGCCTCATTTAGAAACAGTAAATTTATCTCCTGAATGGTTTTCACTGTAACTGCGGGATACCTTTTCTGCTGCGATGAAACGGGAGGATGGTCTTTATAAAGTGCCTATTTTTGTCCCCCGTGGCTGAATGTCTTTATGTCTTTATTTCTGTGCACAAGAATTAGAAGGAAAAACCAAGCTCGGTGTATCAGGTGTAGTTTCAGAACTTATTTGACTAAGTTGCACCAGTTAGTTTTTTTGGCCAATTTCTGACCTCATGTTTTTTGTTGTTTTTTTCACCTGTAAAAAGTTCTCTTTAACAACTACAGTGTTAGATACAAAAATAGTATTCAAACTACTGCTTTCTATCTTTCCTGCCATGAGTGGTTATTATTTTATATTACAAGAAAAGATAATGTCACACTGTGTGAGAGAGATGTTAATGACTTTTATTTGAAACCAAAGACAAAATCGCTGCAAAGTTGATGTTTGAAATATTTCGCTAAAGTTTACCAAGGACATATTTTGTCCCAAAGGCCTGACGTAGCTATTCTCCGTTTACCCCATAGCTTCTGTATAATTAAGCCATTAGATTTTATCAACCCTTTCGAATGACTTAATTACCCAGGAGGACCACCCCTCGAGCAAGTGAAAAGAAAAGCCTACATATTCATTAGGACTGGATTTCAATAGCAAACCCACTCAACCCCACTCACTTCAAGCTCAGGCCGTCCTTGTTTTGTCCCCTTCTTCTTCATGCACACTCCCAGCATTTTCACCCTGTTTTCTTTCCACCCCATGCTACCCTTCAGCAGTCCACACACAACAGGCTCCTCTGTTCCTCACATTGTGCGGGCTTCGTAGCTGGTTCTGCACCCCCACCAACCACCCCGTCATTCATCAGAGCTGATCCAATCACTGATAAGAAAGGAAGAGGAGAAAGATAAGACCGCTGTTAGATGCACTCCCTGAGGATTCCTTCTGTTCACCTTTTCGAATAAATGTTTTTTTTTTTAAAAGGGGAAAAAATAGCATATTTTAACAATATGTAATTTTATATGTACAACTGCATTTCTTTCCATTCACATTGAGATTGTATATGTACCTGATATGTGTTTTTTTTTTCTTGTCCCTGAAGGTGGTTCTTTCACAACAACATCAGGGCTGTACGCAGGAAATAACTCTTTGACAAACTCGACAGGCTTTAACAGCACACAACAGGTATGTGTACACATCTTTTTTTTTATCTTTCTGTGTATCTGATCTGGTCTGAAAATAAAGCTAAGGTTTGTGTTTCAAACTTTCAAACCTTGAAATCTTCTTGAAACAAGCAAACGCGGTGTGTTACAGTTCAGCCATGACTCAGTCGTCATAAATCACTCAGAATGACAAAAGGATTATCTATTGTACCTCTTGAACATATGTATTATGCCACAGTGAAAAGAGAGAAAAAAAACAAGACATATCGTTGACCAGATGTAGGGGTGAACAGACATGTGTTTGCATTTATTTTTTGGAATCTCCTCTGTAAAGTAGCAACACTGGTGCAGGGCATATCTCAGATTACGTTGCCAAACCACCCACTTATTTTTTTTTTCTTCTACTCTGCTACATTTTCTCTCTTTTTCTCCACCTTTTTGATTAAAAATCTTTACAAATATCCTGAGATCCAAATTCATCAGTTTCTCATTGATCTGCTCAGATTGGGTCTAATATTTGAAGAATCAGATTGCAAAGTCCTCCCAGCACAAAAGAGCTAAGGAAGAGCAGCTTTGCTGTATTCTGTTTAGCCTCTTGTTTTCTGTTTAAGACTTTCTCTCTTGCGGCCCAAACCTACTAAAGACTGCTTCCCAGTCTGCTTCCCAGTGGCATTCTAGGTATTTTACAAAATACCTATAATGCCAAGAAAGAAGAGCCTGAACTTTCACCTCACATTCACTTTTGTCCTAATCCAGATTTAAACTTTCTCATTCCTCTATTGTCTTGCTCCACAGGACTACCCCGGATATCCAGGCTTTGGCCAGGGCCAGTACGCTCAGTATTACAACAGTTCCCCGTATACCTCGCCCTACATGACAAGTAATAACACCAGCCCCAGCACGCCTTCCACCACCACCACATACACTCTCCAGGAGCCTCCCGCTGGTATCACCAGTCAAGCCCTCACAGACAACCCTGCAGGTAAGAATCATTCCCGATTCAGGCTGAACGGTGCCAAGAATAGGATTGAAATAGTTGTACTAAACGCTACATTTTGGGAAATAGAGAAGGCATTTTTGTGGCATGAAAAAGGGAAAGCAAAGAGTCTAAACTGAAATCAGATGTGGAATTCATTGTAATTTCATGTGACATTAATGCATGACCTGGCAATTAAGATTGCATCTGTGCCAGTCGCTGCAGATTTTTTGACTGCATTTGAAATTGTCAGCAAACAACACAGACGACAGCCAGCCTTAACTTAACATCGTTTCACGCACTCATCCAATTAAGATAAAAGAAGCCCCTTCAATGTCTTTTTGTTCTGCACTCCGTTACCTCTTGTTTATTTAATCAGACCAGTGCACAATAGCTTTTCTGTTCCGTAACCAAATTATCATATGTTATCTGCTTTTTCTAAATCAGTTCTTTCTGAAAAATGTCCCACGCAGGATGCAGTCGGTCCTGCATAAAGACAAATGGTCAATCAGACATCTTTTCTAAGAGCGAATACCAGCTGATCTTTGATGTGCTCCCTTTTATAATCTCCTTCCTCGGCCTTTCCTTCCTTTCAGCAGAGTACAGCACCATCCACAGTCCATCAACCCCCATTAAAGATTCAGATTCGGATCGATTGCGCCGGGCCTCGGATGGAAAGTCACGTGGCCGTGGAAGAAGGAACAACAACCCATCACCACCGCCCGACTCTGACCTTGAGGTAGGATGAGCCCGCTACCTTGGCGACAGACGGCCTCGCCCTGTCTGAAGTGCATAGACGTTAATCCACTTACTTTATGGCTGCCACTTAAACTCTTGATGGGCATTAAATCTTAACGCTGTGTTCCTTAACTGCCAATAAATTATTAAAGGCATTGCGGAATATATGACTCAACGCATATCATATATAAAGTTCATGTGTATAACTTGTAAATAAACAATAAGGCTTTGTAATTCAATAAGTCATCACTCAGTGAAGAGAATATATGTTGTAGGCTCTGAGCTGCTTACTGCCTGATGGGGATCATATGTCAAAATAAACCCAGAATTATCTCATTAATACCTTATTAATTTGAATAAGGATAATAGCTGCTATTATAGTGCTGACATCATGGCGTGTTAACATATCTAGTTAATTAGTTTGTCAGTATTGATTAAGCTAATGTAAAGGGTAACAGGGTGAAATGTGTGTAGCGGGGTGATGAGAGAAGTGTTGCGGTGACCAGTCCAAGCAAATGGATCCCGGTCCCTGTGGCACACAAATACATGCTCCTGGCCTATTGACCAGCAGGATCACCTTGCAACCCTACAGAGTGCACCATTGATTTTGTTTCTTTTCTCTCTATTTTTTTTTCTTTGTCTTTCTCCCAACCCCACACCCCGCCTCATGATGCCATCTCTCCAGCGAGTTTTCATCTGGGACCTGGATGAAACAATCATCGTTTTCCATTCCTTGCTCACAGGGTCTTATGCCAACAGATATGGACGGGTGAGTGACATCAAGTCTGTGGCGGCGGCAGCAGTGCACTTTACCAGCATAAAAAGTTTAAATATTGAAAGGAGAGAACGAGGTCCAGCAGATGGTAATGACCATTGAGTAGCGGGTAGAGTTCACTTTTGGTCGTAGTGAGACGACAGAGCGGAACTCAATGTACAGATAATTGTTTCTTTTTTTAATATGTCCAACGAGGCCTGGCAAGTATTTGACTGCTCTTTGCAGCTGTTGGAGCTATGCATGGCTGGTCAGGGCTTGGTTGTAGGAGCTCGCAACAGTTGCACTCTGACTGTCTCTTGACACATCTCGAGTGTTTCTTTCTTCTTCAGAAATGCCACATTGTTAGTTTAATTAAGTGCTGCTCAATCCGTTCCTTTCAGGCAAGGATCTCCCTGGAGACCGAACCAGGCTGAGTCCAACAAACGGCTTTCATTCAAATTTAAATGGAGAGATTATTTTAAACCTGGATTATTTCAACATTCAGGATGATAAATCCTAACAAATTTATTATTAGAAATGTATTAATTAACATGTTTGCTGTCTGTATCTGAATTTTATAATTCAGATACAGATTTTTTTTTCTCAATTCTATTTCCTCTTTAGAAATTATAACATAAAAAGATATAAGATCAGCATTCAAATATTTTGGGGGCCATTCTCTTGTGAGCAGAGTTATTTTGATTAAGAGCAGATCTAACTAACAAACATGAAGTGTGTACAATATCAAACAAAATTTTAAACAAAGGCAAAACACTTAAAATTTTGAAATTTTAAACTCTCTTTGGCATTTTTATTTGCAATTAGCATGGTTAGCAGTTGTGATACAGGAGCAAAGAAGACCTGAGTGTTGGAAGAGAGGGTTTTTTATTCAGATTAGACAGACTTATGAATATGTCTTCTTTTTATTGAGTGGAAAAATATGTTTGACATAAATTATTTTAGGACTCATTCCTACCTAAATCTGAACTTAGGCCAAAGAAAAGTAATTTTCTGTTATTGACTGCTCATCAGCTTTCTGGATTTTGAATTAATTCAAGTTAACTCACTAGGTTTATGCAAAATCTGCATACAAGTTTTGCTCTCTTTTATTCTGACAGCCTAAATGAACCACAGACATTGCCTTGACGTATCCTAGAAAATACATTCAGTGTTTCCACTGACTTCATTTTATACTCCTCACTACATCTGAAAATTTGCCAACACTGACTTTTCTTGACAGTATGTTCACCAATTTGAAAAAAAAAAATAAAAAAAAAATAAAAAATAAAAAAAAAGCAGAATTTTGTATTTTCCAAATACCCAGTGACCAGTCAGGCTGATCAAGCTAAAAATGATCATATTCTGGTCAGGAACTGATTTTATTTTGGTGCCTCTCTATTTATTGTTGAAGAAGAAGGTCATTTTCTTACCCAGGTCAATGTGTATTCTCATAAGATAAAGAATTTGCTTTTCCAGGCTTTGCTATTTGTTGTTTCATTTAAATTGCTCCTCTAAATTTAAACTTTCAAAACAAACTATTTGGGAAATAAGGCAGAATTATATTCTCATGGTTTTGTTAAGGTCACAGGTTATCTCTCTGCTTTTTCCTCGTACATGTAGAACACTAATAGAGAATGCTTATGGTAAAGTCATCAATACATCCAAATTTGATGTGTTTTAGCCTGTGTGCACCATCTCAAATTGTCACCTGTTTTGGCTATGAGTTTGAATGGTTTTGAAGTCAAGATGTGAAATATTACTACTCAAGTGTCAGAAAGCTTAGTGTCTGCAGCCAGTGCTCTGTGGCTTTGTTCTGGTATTGAGGGGGTGTTTGATGGGGGCAGTGTTTTGTTTCTGGGGTGAAGGAGGACTCCCCCACGACCCTCCACTGTTTATTTACTTTATTCTCAGGCCTGCATGCTGGGTAAAGGGAGACCTAAAGCTCAGGAGCTTTGGCTCCATGATGAGGGGCGCTCACACCAAACACACACACACACGGAAACACACGAACAGACACGCAAAGACCCATAGGGTTCTCCAATGGGCTCCTCTGAAACAGGAAACACTCCTAACTCCATAAGGGCCCATTCCATCAGAGCTCATATGGGATGTGACAACCACTAAAGCCCCTCTCTCACTCCCCGTTTTCCCTTTTGTTCCCTCTTTTTCTCCTTCAAGCACAGTTTAGTCACTTTTTCGCTTTTTTCATCAGGCTCCAACTGGTTTTATGAATGTAAAACAAAGACAAAATGATTATGACATCTTATATTGGCAGTTATTGCAACCAAGAATACTAAAAGCATATTTTCTGTTTGTCTTCCTTTGACTTAACGCTAAGACCTCCAAAAGTCTGTTGACATTTTCAAATCCTAATTTCTCAACAAAGTAGATATTAGCTGTCCTGAAGGTTACTAGAAGTCGCTAAATAAAATAATCAGCTAATTTGCACAATTAACCATTAGCACATAATTGTAATGGATGTTTTAGGATACTCGAATGAAATCATGGAAAGCAAACGTGAGAAAAAAACACCCTAAATGTATCTAGACCTTCATATTAGCTATCCTTTTATGTCACAGTTAAAAACCTTCTTCATCTGAGCTAGGAGCAGTAGAAAGGGCCAAACGAAACATTCTGGTTGAGTTACTTTAGATTTTAATTTTGTGTTTTTATTTAGGCTTTTAGCTCTTATTTTCAGCTAAGTCTTGTTTGATTTTAACTCTTTTAATTCACAGTAAACATGAACATCATTATCTTTTTTTTTCTTTATGCAATCTACATAAAATAAATTGACCAAACAGGGCCAATAGAAAAACGTATCAAAGGCAACCTTGATTTATTTGTAGCCTAGACTTGGGGAAGTGAACATCTCATTTCTGATAGCAGCTGGGATGTACAGCTTCACAAGGACTGGGCTGCCTGTGAGTTCTTTAGGATGGGGTGGGACCCACTGCAGCCCCCACGGCCCATTAATAACAGTAGTGCATCTGACGCACAAAGATGACATCAGATCCACTTTACAATATATTCTTTTATTATTTTATACTATGAAACAAGACACACCAGACGTCCAGAAATCTGATCTACTTTTGCGCACTTTAACACAACAAATCTGACGTGTTTTAGATGTGCCAATTGATGTTTCTAAATTAATGAGGCAAGGCGTGGTACGTGTTCTAAAAATTACACGTGCTTTCATGTGTGAGTCTCAAAAAGTCCCTAATAACACCAGCAAAAGTGGTTAGATTTAGTGCCAGTTGCTTTTTTTAAGAGTCATTGGAAAGATCTGAGTCCTTGTCCCCAATTGACCTAGATGGAAATGTGGTTCTTGTCCTTTGAAGCTCGAATAAACTATCTTGTAGAAATAGCTTTTAAAGTCATTGAAAATAGCTAGCTTTGAGTCTACTCAGCAGAAGACTACTGTTGGTAGAGGAGCCTTGTAACATTTACTACAGTGGTTGTTTTTTTTACAGATTTTTAACATACAACCAACCTACAAACTAACAAGAAGTGGATCAGACTTTAGTCAACCAATGATTTCTTGGTGCATCTCTACTTCCAACCACCACTTTGCTTCATCAACCTGCCTTTTCCCTCTTTGTCCTCCTGCATATACGTCAGTCAGATTTATTTGACTGACTGATATCTTAGGGGTGCAACACACAAAAAAAGTTACAAAACAGTTTTTTTTTCTCTTTGCTGCTCTGCACTTACTATAAATGGATGAGTATCTAAGCAAGTTGACATGCACACTTTCTCTTACTCACTGTGACCTCGTAGCCACTCTCTCTAACTCTTCCCCTCCCTCCCACATGCACACATAAACAGACTGCTCTTTTTATCAGCCCTTTTAATTGGCATCAAGACACTCACCCCCATAAAGCTGATGGCTGAGGCCAGCTGTGCTGCTATTGGGCAAGCTAGAGCTCAGGCTCAAAGTGGGTAAGAGTGGATGTGTGTGGGTGGGGGTGGTGTTATTGCTAAGGGGTTTGGAGGGAGTGGGGGTGGATGTTGGCACCCCCCTGGAGGCAGTGACATCTCAGGACAGGTGGTCCTGCAGCAGTGACAGCAGCAGCACTTTGGCCTTCTGGCCTGCTTGTATGCTTAACTCCCTCACTGACTGATTGTTTAGATTTAATTGGAAAGGATTCACTTGCGCCAGAGAGGATCGCCTTTTCCCACCGATCCCGTCCGTAATGCTAAATCTCCCAGCAGCGGCAGACGTTGGGAAGAGGGAGGTAGCTTGTTGATGTAAGGAGGGGGGTAATTGTTTTTGATGAATTCCTACTGAAAGATTGATTCAAACTGGGAGGCTGAGAGGAAGGAGAAAGCCCAGAGAAGTGGAGGATTGAGCTCTACTTGTGTGGTTTGCACTCTGTCATTTCAGTGAAAACATAAGGATTGTGGGGTGTGACAGCTAATCAGCGGAGAGCTCAGGTGTGTCTTTTGGTGGTTTAACTCGGTAATCCCTGCTTCTGGTCCTGCCTGGCCTGACTTAAAGGCAGATCTCATCCAGCTGCTTGGGAAGACAGCTATTGTCTTCCTTCATCCTTTACTTACTAAAGACAATTTGCTGATTAGAGCGTTAAGACAAAAACATGGTTTGAATAAGAAGCACATCTCTGAAGTCATTCTTTCCTCGGATGTAAATCTCTAAAAATAAATTACCTTTTTAAAAATAAAGATGCTCACGTTGTCACAGTTTCAAAAACTATTTAGATAAACCTTTAAAAGGTCTTACCTCACAGGTGGTGGGATCATATTGCCATTACAGCAATAAACAGATTTCTGACATGTCATAACTTAATGAATAAAAATGAAAATTCTTGAAGTTTGTATTTTGTGTTCAGCTAATTTTCTCTGCCGTACTTTGAACCTCCAACCTGTGAAATGTTTAAGCAAACAGAGTTATATCACCTACACATATAGTCAAATGATGCATTAACACAAATATGTGGAGAACAAGGCTGTTTACGATTTTGGGCTGTGACCTCGGCTCTTCTAAATCAACCACCCTTCCTGAAAAGACACATGCTTTTATGGCCTTCATTCAAGTCTGTGGCATTTCTGATGACTATTCTGGTCCTTTTGAGAGGGCCATAAAAAAAGAGGCTGAAACTTTCAAGTCTTCTTTTATGGGAGAAGCCTGCCGTGGAATTTAAAGGGATTGTGCATTAATTGAGTGACTCGGAGTGAAAATCGTAACTTACTGCGTTTACTAGATCTGCCTAATGTGCTTTTTTAAACAAAGCAACAGAACACACTTCAAGCCTAATAATTCTTTGTTTGATTTAGATATTTTTGTGTGTTTAAGGACCCTCCAACATCTGTATCATTAGGACTAAGGATGGAAGAAATGATCTTCAACTTGGCAGACACACACTTATTCTTTAACGACTTAGAGGTGAGTTTCTCCTTTTGATTTACTCTCCTGTTTGATTATGTACAAATCTCTTCCATTTACAGTGAGTTGATTTTACTGGCTGTAAGAGGCATAAACATATTTGAATGGAAGCTGAATAAGTCCAGTTGTAGTAATGGAAGCAACAACTGCAGCATTACATAGAGCTTTTCTCTCAGTTATCCCCCGTTGCAGTGAAGTATAACCTCAGTCCCTAAGGGATACCGTGAATTTCACATGTGCTGTCAGTCTTCTGGGTCACCAGCCCTGCCCCCACCTCCAGCTCATTCCCACTCTAATGGCCGCCAGTGCAATTTGTCAGGCTCTAGTGTTTCTGTTGCTCTCCTGTCTGCCGGTGTGTCACGCTGTGTGCTTGGTGTCGCTGGCCTCGTACTCCACAAACTCCACCATCACGGCACACAATCCCCTACCATCATCCCTCTCAGGAGTCTTTGCCTCACTGATTCATGTTGTGTAAGGTCTTCCCCTGGGGGAAAATCAATGCATGAGTCATGATAGGAAGGTATCTTGAACTTTTTCACTTTGTATTTCCAAACGTCTAGGTATTTCAATTGAATTTCATGTGATAGACCAAAACAAAGTAGTGTGCAATTGTGTTGGGAGAAATTGATTCATGGTTTTCAAATATTTTAATAGGCATCATGAAGACCAAAGAACACAGCAGAAAGGTCAGGGGCAGTTGTGGAAAAGTGTAAAGATGATTTAGGTTATGAAACAATATCCTAATCTTTAAAAATACAAAACCGCAAACCTCCCAAGATGTGACTGTCCACGTAAACTGACAATCTGGGCAAGGAGAGCAATCTGAAGAAGGTAACTCTGCAAGAGCTGCAGAAATTCAAAGCTCAGATGTGACAATATGTGTACAGGATAACTATTAGTGATGCACTATTCAAATCAGGCATTAATAAAGTGTCAAGAGTATCAAGAAGTGAGCCTGTGTTGAGAAAAAGTTATAGAAGAACATTTTGCAGTTTACTACAAACCATATAGAGGAAAATATGAAACAGCAAGAAGGTGCTCTGGTCAGAAAAGAATAATATTAAACAGTTTGGACTACATGCAAAATGCTACGTGGTAGTCCGCTAACACAGCACAACTCCTTAAACACATTATGGTATCAGTATCATCCTGTGGTGATGCTTATTTTCAGTAGGGACAGTGAAGCTAGTCAGAGTTGATAGGAAGAGATACACTGCAAGAAAACCTGCTGCATGCTGTAGTAGAGTGCAGTTGCACTTACTATAAGCGAAGCATACTTATAAGATTTTCATTAGTTAAAACTTTTGAAAACTAAAGGTGCGCCTGTTGATTACGATTTTGGTTGATATTGATTTTTTTGTCTGAAATGCTGCTCAATATAGCAAGAAAGTTGTTGAGTTGGTAACAGTGGAGTCACTATTGTTTACTGCAAATAGGGAGTCATAACCTGGTGGGTGGGTCTGTCAGTCAAACCACTCTTACCGCAGAGCAAAAGAGGACAGTAGTTGATTTTTAGATCTCTGTCGAGGTAGATGAGATTGTTGGATAAGAATCGATTCAAATGTAACTATTGGCCTATCACCGATCTCCCAAAAGTAAGAAAATTAGGGCATATTTATCGGCTAGTCGGTTTATCAGTGCACCTCTTTTCAAAACCATGTATTGAGTCCTATTCCCTCAAAATGAATTGTAATTTTATGTTTGTTTGACACATAAAATCCCAGAAAAATACAATAAAGTGTGTAGTTTTAAGTTGATGAAATGTAAAAAGTAAAAAAAAAAAAATGCAGTGAATTATTTTGCAAGGCCCTGTAATTTTCTGTGTTGGATATCTGAAATTTCGTTAATAGAAATGTGCATTTGTTGAAATGTGGATACACATTTTACCTGAACTTTGTCCCTGCACCTGTCCATTATCATTTTGCATACATAATTTAGCAGTAATTGATTCTGCTTTTGTTGCTTTAGAATCATCTTAATTTTATCCAAATTTCTTCTGTCTTATCACAATGACTCCCCTCTTTTCCTGAGAATCCTGCTTTCTTCTCACGTCAAAAAGGAGTAAATGTTTTTCTTGATAATGAAGTGCGAAGAGATCTGTAGCCAGTTTGCCAAGTTTCATTGCTTACCACCGTGTTCGGCTTTGCTACACGAAGCATGTCCAGCAATAATAAAAAGAAAACTCCTCAAACATAGAGTCAAGAGACGGGAAAATATGTGCAAACTCCCTTAGACGGACAAGTGACTGAGATTCCAAATGCAGTCATTGTGATCAAAGTTAATTGGCTCCAATTGGCTGGTTAAATATTTCCTTATGCTCTGGCTGTGTAGAATCCATCTAGCTGCACTTTATTTAATAGATGTGCCCCAATCATTTGAAAGAAAAAAAAAAAGAAAGGCAGTTTGTGACAACTCTTAAATGTGGTTTTGCTCAACATCTGTCCCGTGTTTTGATTTCTTTTCATGTGCTCATAGATGAATTGGCAGCTCAGACTACTTAAAAATTATTTGAAAACCCCGCATGTGTATTTCTTCTGCTCTTTCTCAGGAACAAAACTGTTAGATTTTGTTTTGACACTTTAAAGATTCAGCGTTTTTTCCACTTTAAACTGTGATGACTGAAAACGCTGTGGTCAGTTCAAGGAACGCGTTCCAGGATGACCAAACTCTACAGACGCTGCACTGATTGTCATTAATAATCACGCCAGAGACGGGGTGACATTCTCTCAAAGGCATATTCATCCTCTCTCCTAAACTGAGCCCAGCCTATCTGAGTGTTAATTACTAGTTCTCAGCAATGCCTTACCAGTTGTGTTTCCTCTCTCCTGATTTACAGTCCACCATCTCAAACACAGCTAAATAGAGTCCAACTATAAATACCGCAGCCAGCAGCAGTTATGTATTTAAGCATGTGCAGAAATGCATTTGGTCCATCTAATTTAGTCTAAGCCATAAAGGGAGACCCCAGAGGCTGTGCAGGAACACAGGTGCAAAGTTAGTGGCCAAATAGTGTTTGAATGGTGCATCCAAGTTTTAACACTGCCAGCCTTTGCACAAAGACATCAGATAAGGTTCTTAAATTTTGCACACAGTTTGAATTTTGCAATATTTTTTAAAGATAAATTATAGCTTTAAATTTTCCTGGAGACTTTTTTTTTTTTAACCGTTACCTTAAAGCATAAAAACGTCCCCAGTTCTGCAGAGACCACAAAGGCACAATATTAGCTAATGTTCTACGTGTGTTCAAGTGTGGATGTGTGTGAGTGGAGGCCAGCCCGTGTTGATAGAGCTGGTGAGTGATGATTCGGGGGAAAGTCATAAAAAGAAAGAGGGCATGCCGAAGGGGTCAACAGGGATCAGTTTCACCTTTATGTCTCTCTTTCTCTCTCCCTCTATTTTCTTCAGACTTTTTCTGGATCGGCACACTTTTTTTTAGCTTGCTATTTTTTTATTTTTTTATTAAGGTGACTCTTAGAAATACCACAGCTTCACCAAAAGACTCCTAAAAATTCTGCACATTCCCCTGCAGATCTCTTATTGATTCTCTGGCACAAACCGCTTACCGCTCAGCCCTTTAAAGGTATTATATGATCAGCACAATTGTTTTGGAGGGGGGCTTTTTACCATCAGAAATGCTCTCAGTGAAGCAATGAGAAAAGTAATTGAAGGCAATATGATCCTCATTGATGTGATTCCCTCTGTATTATTTTTACAATATCAAGGTTTGCATCATAGATGAGCAAAGCAAATTGCTTTGACAAATTATCTATATATTTTTTACAAAATCATAATAATGCTAAATTAATATGAATACTGTAATTACAGTGTCTTATAAAAGTATTTGCTCTACTTTATCTTGTTTTATTCTGTCATGTTACAACCCCAGATTTTATCATGTTATGTGACAGAACAACAGATCGTACCATATGACTTTGAAGTGGAGGGAAAATTATTCTTGGTTTTACATTTTTTTTGTTTGTTTTTATGAAAACCTCAAAAGTGTGACGTTAATATGAATTCAATCCCATTTACTCTAATGCCACTAAATAAAATATAGTCACCGTCAGAAATCACCTGAATAGAAAATAGAGTCCACCTTTATATAGTTTAATTCCACTATAAATACACTTTCTGGAGGCCTCAGACACAAAAAAGAAAAGCATCATGAAGACCAAGTCCGGGATTCACTGACAGCTACAGCTATGTGAACAAATTGGGACAAAAGCAGCATGAATACTTTTGCACAACACTGTAATTGCCTCTATGTACATGTAACTGATTTATTTGAGGGGATTCTTAAGAGGATTTATTGTCCACATTGTGAAATCTATTAAAATCACCTAAACTGGAAAATCTGTGACACGTTGGAGTTAACTGATGGTCTGAAGTGATGTTTATAATGAAGCCCACTGAGGTTGAGTTTGCTGGGAAGACTGACAGCTCTGCCATTGCTCAGGTCATTGGAGGGTGGAGGGTTTACTATAGGTGTGTTGCAGCAGCCAGCTCTCCAGTGCCGAACAGTATGTGGGAACCGGGGGCCTCGTTCTGGCTTACCGAGCCCCCTGTGATCCCCTCTCAGTGGGGTACGAGGGCTGCTGAGAAAACAACCCTCCCTGTCTGGAAAAAAAAGGGCATGGGGGCAAAACACTCAGAGAGAGAGGGAGAGGGTAAGAGGTCTTTAAAGGTGGGAACATTTTAAATAAAATGTTCTATGTGCAACACTTGCAGCACATGCCCTGAAAACATGTGGTGCTGCAAAGTCACACATGCTGACATATACTTACTTTACACACGCTAGTGAACCCACCCACACAAACACACACATATCTGTGTAGCAGTCCTGTAACACTGTATGCTGACTCCCATTTATAGCTCCCAGTCCGCATTTGCAGGGCTGAAACCTCCTCTGTCACTCTCACCCAGAGGCTGACTGTTAATGAGGGATGCAGTGAAATGCACGGTTACCTTTGCCTCGTGGCTGAAATGGTCCTCCTGAGCCTCTTAGGTTGGAGCCGTTCTGTTAGTTTAACATCCCACTGCCAAGAGTCAGATCCTGTGCTTGCCATGCCATAAGAGTGGTAGCTTTAATTATGTTCTCCCATATGGTTTATTTTTCTGTGATTTTCTTTCCTCCTAAGGTGGAACCTGATGCTTTTCTTTGAATTTGGATAATAAGTTGCTCTACTGATTAGCTACCAATAAGCTCTTAAAACGGCACAGCCTTATTTATTTTTATTTTAAAATGAAGACCAATACCTTTTTTAAATCATTAAGATTTGCACCAGATAGGAGTCTGGAACTCCCGTTTGTCTTCCAGTGTTGCTCTGAATCCAAAAACACTGGAAGACAAGCTTTTCCAATTTTTTTACTAGCAAAAAAGAAAAAAAAAAAACATTAAAATAACAGTCTCCTATTTCGTTCACTTTACAATCAAGCTGTTCTTTGTGTTGGTCTTTCTCCGAATATTGGTTGTGATTTGACGAGATGTGAAGAGGCTGAAGGGTTACAAACATCTTTGCAAGGAGCTATGTGCTTTCAGATATACTCCAAACACTCATTTGAGTATTTGCCTGGCCACTGATGCAGGAATTCTGTCATACTCCTCCGTCAAGTCTCAAGGTTGCACCCCTGATGTGTTCTGGAAAGACTACAGACAGAAGGTGGAGGTTTTAAAGCCACCCTGTCACTCATCACACTGCGGCGCTCCACTTCACATCCACTCTGTAGCACCGATTCGCAGCCACACGCCAATCAGTGCTGAGGGTGTGTGGAAAATACTGCATTACTGTCTGATGACAAATTATATTTTAATACTATCAAAAAACAGGAGACAGAGCACCTGTTCAACATGGGTTTGATGGGAAAAATGAGCATTAACTTTCACAGATTTGCTCTACTTGGCAGGAGAAAAAAAAAACAGTTCCACTGTTGTGAGGAGAAAATGCTGATGTGACTGAGATTTGATATAGCACTTAGCGTTGCTTGCCTTGAGGTGTGGTTTGGATGTAAAATGCCAAAATTAGGAAATAATGAGCAGCAGCTCATCTATCAGATGTAACTAATTTACTGCCTACCTGTGAGGCGTGGGGTGCTGTTCTTTTCCCAACTTCTCAGAAACAGGGCTTCAAAGACCCACTTTGTTCAAATACAGTTTTCCTCCCTGTATCCTCATGCCCAGCTGTGGGATTTCTCTTCCCCCTCCTGTAAAACCAGCATAGACGTCTCTGTACCTGTGCTTTGTTTGGCACTGCTGTTTGAATTCCGTGACTGTTCAAGCAAAGATTGTGGATTGGAATGAAGAGGGTTTGAAGAACTCTCCCTTTGTTACCCACATCCTGTGTTTGACCCCCAGATAATCACAACCCTCCTCCACCCACCTCTGGACAGGGGTCCCTGTGGTGGGAACGGACAAGGAAGTTGCTGGGGGTCATAGACAAGGGGCAGGAGAGGCGGGAGTGGGGGGCGGGATGACAGCCTCTTGCCAGTAGAGTGGCGGTATTGAGAACCTGCGAACAATTGATGAGCCATGTTCACATGGCATTAGCCTGTAGGGTCACAATGCCTTTTGCCAGGACGGCTGCTGCTCCCCACCCCAACCCTGACGAAGCTGCAGCTCACCTGATAGAGAAAACAGAGGAAGAGAGGGCGCTATTTCTAAAAAGCTGACGCCATTGTAAGTCAGTGAGTGAACTACGCCTTCAAGAAGTTAAAACAACTCTGAAAGAAAATGAACATGCCCTTCCTTGTATGTATTTTGGCGGAGTTGCCCTGTCTTTCTTCTCCGTGCCTATGACTGTTCCAGTCACCACTCTGAGCTCTTCCGAGAGCTACAGGAAGACTCTGGTCGTCATTGCTGATTGCTTAATGACAGATGCTGAGAGAACAAAGAGGGCTCTGATAGCCTCCTCCTCAGTGAAAGGCTTTCAGCACTCCAGTGGAAAGACAGAGATAGAAAAAGGAAGACAGTGAACATCCTGAGTTCTTGTGGGATTTTTTTTTTTTTTTTTCGCTTTTTGGTTTTTTTTTTTTTTTTTTTTTTTTTTTTGGAATCCTTTAAAACAAAAAAAAATAAAAAAAAAAAAAAAAAGTATTAAAGCGAAAAAAAAAAAAAAAAAAAACCAAAAAGCGAAAAAAAAAAAAAAAAAAAAACAAAAAGCGAAAAAAAAAAAAAAAAAA